>NC_141141.1:112084625-112388034 GCF_053477565.2 Lygodium microphyllum | reverse complement strand
GACCCTTACCCCACGCTTTTTATATATAAAACACCGGTTCTCATTTAACAAGTTGAACTGTTAACTAGTAATCTTCAAATATTGATTTTGTTTTATGTGGCAAATCCGTGTTCCAAACCACAAATGCTTCATCTACTTTCAATTCTATCCTTAGAGCTTGATGTGCATGCTGACATGATCCTCTAGTAGGGTAAACATGCTGCATAATCTCGTGTCAAAGAAAATCTCCATACCATCTATCTTTCTAGACTGTGACTTGTGCTTTGGGTTGATCTCTTCACCAAATGCTGTAGTGCAATGTGTCCTAGCAAGAATATGCTATTGAAAATATACTCCGTGCTCAGCCATTCAGATGAATTGAAGAAGACATGCAAAGTCAAATCGATGCTATGCAATCAAACAAGTGATGTTCCACACAAAAATATTGTTACACTGAAAAAATTGTGCCTAGCCTATCTACATGCGCCTGTGCGTTATGCAAAATGCAAACACAATTCCTTGATCAAATTAAATCCTTAACTGCACCTCTCAACACTTAAGAAAAAAAATCATTGTACTTGGCTCCTCCCACCCCCCATAATCTCACTATCACTAAAAAAACGATGGTTCTCAAGATGTTGACCAAGAAAACAACCCATCTCACAACTAGCGGTGCCCTTCACAACCCTCAAACTTACCCAACCGCCTTTCCCATTAAACCAGAGGTTCCTAACTTAGTGATGATTAATATCCCAATTGTTTTGTATGCAAGGAACAATGCATACTCATTAAAGGTGCTCTCTCAAGTGCGTGTGCATCTAAGATTTACCGCATATAGCTGCAGTGAGCCTCATGCCCATGGTAGTGGTCAAGGATGGTGCAAAATGTGCATCAACCCAACCCATGGCATGAAAGTAATTGAAAAGATCAGGAGATGACCCCTGAGTGTAGTGTATGAACAAGAGCAATGTGAAGTGCTCGTGAACTCATAATCCCCGTGATGTGCAAGAGTAAGGACAAGAAAATATACATGTTCCACAATATTTGACTACTATCAACAAACTCTAGCTCCAATCTATCCAAAAAAGTACGAACCTCGACCAAGACTATCAAGTTTCCACACTCAAAAAATAAAAAAAATAACAAAAACAAATCCTAAGCTAGAAAAACATAGAAAATCTAACTACAAAACAACAAAACAAATAGTTACACAAACAATCTAACTATAAAAAAATATAACATAACTACAGTTTTTCTAGGGGTTTTCAGTTTTCACAAAAACACTTGATAATATGTAACTCATCTTGCGAATGTTAACAAAATCAGGGTATTTCACCTTCCATGTCTATGCTTACCCTAGTTGAAGCACAAGATAATAAATTTTTTCTCAAGTAAATCAAACCACCTGAGTTTGATGGTAAAGGAAAGATGTCAAATCGGAGGTAGAAATTTGGATTAATGTAGTATTACTTCGCTACTGGTAGGAACTATTCCTCCAAATTGCGCAATGATAGCTAAACTAAAGTTAACAGACAAAGCTTGACTTTGGTGAAAGCAATGGTGCAAGGACCAAGGAGTTGCAAAAGTAACCATTACTTGAGATAAGTTGAAGGAAGCTGTACTAGGCACTACCTCCTACTAGCCTACCATACATTGAAAATGAATGAATTCTTTAGCTTGAAGCAATCTAGATTAACCTTGGAGGCTTATTATTCCTTATTTGTGTCCCTTCTAATAAAGCATGCTCCACCCATGGATATCACACAACAGGTGTCAAAGTTTTGTCATGGGCCAAACTCTCCGTTGGATACTCATCTTAAAGTAGTGCACCCATTTAACCTACAAGAGGCATTAATTCAAGAAATACCTATTATATAGAAACCTCAATCAACATCCAAGAGTGGCAGATTTTGGGGACAAAGTTCTCCATATAAAGGGCCACAAGGATATGTCAAGAGGATCCAAGAACAATACCAAACTGGGCAAAGGAAGAAGGCCAAGACAAGAGGAATTGGAAACTTTGTATCTATTATCAGTAACAAGGAGTTACCAAGATGTTTCCATTGCAACTAGTGTAGCCACTTTAAAAGACAACGTTTGAAGTTAGGGCAACCAATCCGCCAAGGGCAATTTCATGGCTAGAATTGAGCATTATTAGACACCAAAGGAAAATTTACCAAAATAACCTTCAATGGAAGAAATAAAGGAATAGAAGAGGAAGAAGATCCCACCTTAGAAGCGAACATGGAAAGAGCAATGGTACATGTTGCTTTCAACAAGAAGGGCCCCAACCATCAATTCTTGGTAATTCAGATGTCAACAACCTACCAAGGTAAAACTTTTAAGATTTTGATTGATTGTGGAAACACCCACTCATTTATCCCATCAAAGTGTGCAAAGAGGCTGGGAGTAAACACTAAACCTTCATCTAAATTATTAGTGGAATTGGCAAATGGAAAAGAGGCAATTTTTGCTCATTAGACTAGGAGAGTGGATTTTAACTTAGGAGGCAATCTTTCTAACATGGGGTTTAGACTCGTGAATTTAGGAGCTTACGAGTGCCTATTAGGAATCGATTAGCTAATCCCCAATGATGCTCACATTCATTGTTGTGAAAAATGTCAAATTTGTTGAAATATTTGCAATTACACCTACTTTAGTCCCTTTGTGAGGAGCAGTGAGGGCTCAGGACCTGAATCCCATATGCACAGTAGGAGAAAGTACCACCACTCAAATCCTATAAAGCATTGTACTTGCACTCTTTTTCTAATGCAATGATAGTACTCTTTTCTTTCTAGTAAAGTGTCATGTCACTGTCAATACACAAGATTGTATTTATGAGTCCAAGTCTCAATCTTGGAACCTAATTCACTTGTGTAACAATTTGGCCTTGTCAGGGTCAATGTTCTCATGAGTTTCCTTTTTCTCTTTCAACCTCCATAGATTCCGCATCTGCCATGCTCTAGATCTCACGTATTTTAACATGGTATCAGAGCTTAGCTGAGCATGGCTTAGCTCATTTTAGTAGATCTTCACCTTTGGTCCATCTCCACTTAGCTCAGTCTTAGTCTATGAACTCACTTTCCATCTCCACCTTCAAGCTTGCCTTCATGGCTGCTATAGCCAGCAGCACCCTGTCAGATTGAAGCTCTTGTATCTCAGCTCCACAGGCCAAATCTTACCGAGCTTCCTTCTAGAGAAGTGCTCCCCGCTATGGATGCTTCTCTATATCATCTTAGAACTTGACATTGCCTCATCCACCACTCAACATTGTCAATTTTCTCAGGTTCTGTTTTGTGGCCTCCATAGACAAACAGGACTTGCTGCACTTGGAGCTTTCATATCTCATCATAGAGCTCATATCTTTGGAAGCTTCCTTCTAGAAATTGTGCATTTGCTCAAGAAGAAGATTCCTATCACCTGTCACCTTAACATTGGCCACTCCATAGCCCAGCATTGACGAAACTCGTGGTCACTGTCTAGAATGCGCTTGCTACCGTTCGTGATGTTGCTATCGTTGCTATAGGTCGCAATGTTGACAATCGCCACAGGGCATTGATAGCCCATCATTCAAGCTTCATTTTGATAAAAGAAGATTTGAAAATGATCCACTATAGCTCCCACAATCAGCAAAAAACCAGAGCTGGGTCAAAACCCTAATCTAGAAGCCATAGCCAAACTTCACTGAAGCTCAAAAATCTCATCATTTTCTCTCTTCTGCAACTGGAACAACCCCACTGCCACTCTGATCTACTATCCCAGCATCAAATCAAGAAGGGGAAGATTTGGATTTGAAAAAACTTGAAGGATTTTGCAAATTTGGAAGACTCAAGGAAGAAACATAGTGTCCATTGACACTCATTTAGTGCTCTTAGCACTTGTGTCTTTTGACACATCTCAACCAACTCTTCTACTGGGCAAAGACTCTCCAACTGCTTGCTTCAAAGGAGTCGGACTTCACGCCTGGCATACCCGCATCAAACTCATCCTGATGAAGAAGGGCCTCTGGGCCATTACCATTGGAAAAGAAAAGAAGCCTCATGATGCGGATCTTGTTGTTACTTGGCAAAAGAATGATGATAAGGCTTAGGCCATTATCAAACTGGAGCTAGATGACAACTATATCCACCATGTAGATAACTGTGAGACCTCACAAAATACATGGAAGAGACTTGACACTTTGTTTGGTGCACAGTCTAAATCATCAAAGTATGGTCTCTTGATTGAGTTTTTCAGGCTTGAAATGAAGTCTAGCACATCACTTTCCACGCATCTAAATTACATGGAAGGACTTCTAACCCAACTTGTAGGAATCAACATTAAAATGGAAGAAGATGTTTCCATCGATGTTCTACTTAAGAGTTTGCCTCCTGAATATAATAATCTATCAACAACTTTAATCAACATGCCAAATCTTGAACTTATTGATATCCAAGCATCACTGTTAGAGGAGGAGAAGAAGCAAAAAACTAAGGAAGAACCAAGCACCTCTAGAGATGAACATGCATTATATGTTGGCAACAGGTACAAAGGCAAGAAGGATCAGCTCTTCTATGACTTCTACAAAAGGACCAAACACACTAAGAAGTTCTGCCATGCTAGAAAGAGGTCCCAAAAGACCTATCTAGTTGCAGTCAAAGAAGAAGAAGAAAATGGAGCAAAGGAAGAAGAAGATCATCAGGAGAAGGACAAACCTCATTGGTCCTTCTATTCAGATAGACTTTTTTAGTTTTGTAATTCCTAGCCCTAATGCCTCAAACATAAACTTGTAAACTCCTCAGCTAGCCTTGTATTACAGTCTTTGTACACTTTGTGAGGCCCCTGCTACAGCCTCTGGATGTCCATCATGTTTGTGGTATGCACACTTAGCCTTTTTTGCGACAGCCTCTGGTGTTTTGCCACATTTATGATGTGCCTACACTGTGCAGGTGTTGCTTTCACTAAAGCCTCTATACGCTTTGTACTTCTGGTTGTGATTGAGGAGGGCTGTTGAAATATTTTCAATCACACCTACTTTAGTCCCTTTGTGAGGAGCAGTGAGGGCTCAGGACCTGAATCCCATATGCAAAGTAGGAGAAAGTACCACCACTCAAATCCTATTAAGTATTCTACTTGCACTCTTTTTCTAATGCAATGATAGTACTCTTTTCTTTCCAGTAAAGTGTCATGTCACTGTCAATACACAAGATTGTGTTTATGAGTCCAAGTCTCAATCTTGGAACCTAATTCCCTTATGTAACAATTTGTCCTTGTCAGGGTCAATGTCTTCATGAGTTTCCTTTTTCAACCTCCATAACTTCCACATCTGCCATGCTCTAGATCTTGCACATTTTAACAAAATCACGCTCCAAGATTAAAGACAAAAATCATTAACCACTCAAGGCAAAGTTGGGAATCCTAGAATTCAACTAGCAAAAGCTCCTTGAATCATGAAGGGGTTGAGAAAAGGACTACCTCTCTACCTAATTAAACTTAATAAGATTGAGAAAGAGAAGGAAGTTGATGAAGAGCCATCCTAGCTAAAAGAATGTGCAGATGTATTCCGTAAAGAGCTAATAGAACTTCCTCTACTAAGAGAAGTTGATAATGAGATTAAGCTAACACCATGAGCTACAGTGGTAGCAAAGCAACCCTATTGTATATCCATTCCAGAAGCCATTGAGTTGAAAGAACAACTCAAGTAATTTTTGAATCAATGGTACATCACACCAAGTAATTCACCATGGGGAGCACCAATGTTGTTTCAAAAGAAGAAGGACAAAACCCTCCATCTTTGCATCGACTACCGTAGACTAAACCAAGTGACAGTCAATAAAAAATTCCCAATTCCAAGGATAGATAAATTACTTGACTGTCTTTAGGGTGCAAAGATCTTTTCAAAGATCGATCTACAATCAAGCTATTATCAGATAAGAATCAAAGAAGAGAACATTCCAAAAACTACATTGAATATAAGATACAGCCATTACGGATTCATTATAATGTATTTTGGGTTAACTAATGCACTCGCAATCTTTAACAGGCTGATGCAAGATATTTTTCGACCCTATCTTGATGACTTTATTCTTGTCTTCTTTGACGATATCCTGATCTACTTAAAGAAGGATGAAGATCATGAGTCACAACTCCAAGTTGTCCTTAAAACAATGAGGGCACACAAGCTTCATGCTAAAAAGAAGAAATGTGCCTTCTATAAGAGGCAGATTGAGTACCTTGGATTTATAGTCTCTGGCAAAGGGATTCTTGTAGACCCTACCGAGGTTAAAGATATACAAGAATGGGCACCCCCAATGACAATTAAGGAAGTCCAAAGTTTTCTAGGCTTGAATGGATGGTACAGGATTTTTATCAAGGATCATGCCTTGATTATTGCACCCTTGACTAACTTACTCAAGAAGTAAAATGCAGTTGTATGGACTGCCACTAAGTAGTCTAGCTTTGAGAAGCTTAAATAGAGTTTGCCCATAGATCCTATCCTAAAAGTACCCTACTTGAATGACAAATTTGAAGTTGTCACTAATACAAGCTCTCTTGCATTGGGTTGTGTACTCATGCAAGAAGGCCATCTAATTGCTCTTCTAGGAAGTGGAAGATTCATGATAAGAACTATGCTACCCATGATCTAGAGCTACTTGTTGTAATTCATACTCTCAAACTATGGAGATACTATTTGCTTGGTAGCAAGTTTACCTTAGTCCTTGATCATAAAAGTCTCAAATGGATCTTCACTCAACTTGATCTAAACATGAGGCAATGACGATGGATTGAAGTTTTCTAGGAGTATGACTTTGAGATCAAGTACAAACAAGTAAGGAGAATGCTGTTACAGACACCCTAAGCCACAAAGTGTTTCTCAATGCAATTATCTAGAAGAACCCTCCAAAGCAAGGCCTCTAACAACAATGGTGTCAATGCCTAGTAACCCAATCATAGAAATGACTAAGGATGAAGCAGGTAAGGACCCAATATACCAACAAATGATAAGAGAAGTCCTATCCACAAAGACAGATCCTAAATTCAAGTTCAGGTATTTAAACTTCTATATAGAAGGACTTATCTATTTCAAAATGAGATTGTGCATTCCAAGAAGTCAAGACGTCAGGAAGAAGATACTTTGGGAAGCCCATGATTCTCCTTTCTCAAGTCACCCGGGCTATGTAAAGACTCTCAACATGGTAAGGAGAAGCTTTGATTGGGAAAAGCTCAAAGGAGACGTGCTTAAATATGTCATTGGATGCCTAAGTTGCCAATGGGTCAAGGTTGAGCGCGCCAAAATGCCAGGAAAGCTCCAACCACTTGGCATCCCACAAATGAAGTAGAAATGTATTGGCATGGATTTTGTAGTTGGGTTACCTTGTGTCCAAGGAGGATACAATTCAATCCTAATCATTGTAGATATGCTAACTAAGGTTGCTTACCTTATGCCAGTTAAAACCAACTACAAGGCTTCAGATATTGCAAGAATCTTTGTGAATGAAATCTTTAGGCTATGTGGACTGCCTAAAAGAATTATCAGTGATTGTGCTTCTCTCTTCACTTCTCATTTTTGGTAGGTTATTAGTACCCAATTTTGTTTTAGCACCACCTATTACCCTCAAACTGATGGGCAAACTAAACGAGCCAACCAAGTCATTGAAGATATACTCAAAGCTTATTGTTGTAGGGAGACTAAGCGATGGATATATAATCTACCTTTGGTGGAGTTTGCCTACAATGCATCCTATCATCAAAGCATCTAGATTACCCCATTCCAAGATTTGTATGGACAAGAGTGCCTAAGCCCACTAAACTTTTCAGACCCTATCTTAAAGGTAGAAGCTTCCAAAAACATGTTAGAAGAAATGGATGAGCAAGTTAAGGCTATCGGACAAGATATCCAGGCTATCAAGGATCTACAAAAAGCATATGCTGATCTAAGAAGACAAGAAAGGATGTTTGAGGAAGGAGACATGGTTTTCATTTGTGTTCATCCTAAGAAGAGTTCTTTCACCTTAGGGAAATACAAGAAGCTAAGCCCAAGATATTATCATCGACTGATTCGATATCCCGAGGGCATGGAGGAGATGCCCCAGTTCATGTCAACGCAATGGTTGCATGGAGCTTTGACTGTAGCGTCTTACGAAGGGACAGAGGTCTCAATGGAGGAGTGGGAATTCTCGAGGGGATGTAGCTCAAAGGTGATGAGGGGTTTAGGATTTGTCGTATCTAAATTTTATATGCGACATCTAATTTGAGTGTTTCAATGTACAATACAAAATATATAGTGCAGTGTGGTTGCAGGGATGACATTTTCACGTGGAGCGTATTGACAAAAAGCACTCCACAATGAACTGTGGTATCATGGCAAGGTTCGAGCAAGAGAGCCAGCAACGAGCAACGGATCCAAACACAGTTGTGGATGAGATGGAGTATTTTGGGAACTTGCAAAGTATTGTTATAGTGGATTATCGTAGCTTCTCCATGATACTATTCGATGTGCAGTGGTTTAAAGTAGTACTTGGAGGAGCTGGAGCAACAGTCCAACGAAGTCCATTTGGATTTCTCGAAATAGATTTCGAAAAAAAATGGACAGATTTGCGCGACACCTTTGTGTTGCTAGCCCATTGTGAACAGGTGCGTGGACTCATTTATTTGCTAATTGTATTACGACATGGTTTATGTCACAATGGTTTAAACTCTCTTGTACGTGTTTGTGAACAGGTAATCTTCTATCCAAACCCCCGACAACCTCGTTGGTGGTATGTTATACCTTCAACTCCCCGAAGTGCGAGAGTATATGATCAAAGCGATGTTTCGAGCATAGATGAAGATAATATTCAAATAGAGGGGTCGATATTGCAAGGGGTGGATGCCACCGAAAGCTTGGAGCCAGCATCGGCTAACAATGATGGAAATACAGGAGTCCAAGAATTCTTTGAGAACAAGGTGGACTCATCCTTTTATGGTGACATGTTTATCGACCTTCCAGTGTATGCGGAGTTGTGTTAGGAGATTGACATGGGACCATAGGATACTTCATACTTGGAGCATCCACTTACTCAATTCGTTGACCAATTGCTTATAAGGGTACATAAGATATGCATTTTAAGTGAGATCTTTTTTTAAAGGATTTATATTACTGTGCTTTGTATGGTTTAAATTGATTATTTTAACATCATTTTTGATTTGTGCAGGTGTCATTTTCAGGATGAGTCGAGGGATGAGCGATCAAGAGTTACAAGATATCTTCACACGCATGTCTCCAAACCAGATCACGAGATTCAGAGATATGGCAGACCAGGAGCTGTCTCGGTCTTCATCAGAGCGCTCTGCTAAATCTACTTCAGCCCGATCGGATGCTTCAGCTTTGAGCAGACGAGCTCGACGCTCCAGACTTGGGCTAGAGGGAGGGAGTGCTTCGGGGTCAGGGGGATGCTGCAGAGATACGGATGATGTGAGCCCGGGGAGGAGCTAATGAAGATAACTTACCAAATAAGAAGGAGAGAATAGCAGGCTATTGGAAAATATCAACATTTAAATAAGATTTGGGATGAGAATATATTCCGTAATAAAAAAAAACATGTAAGTGGTAGACACTAGATTCGGGGATCATCCTCTTTAGCTATTGGATAGAAAACTGAAAGTGAAAAGTTGATTGGAAAATAAAAGAAAACGTTCAAAGGATGCTCAATGGTTTGTTCACCTTGATGAGGTTGTTTTAATCAATGAATAAAAGAAAAAATAGATAGTGATAAAAGGATTTTGCAACTTGATTGGAGTTCAATTTTTTAGTGCAGTATTTTTAAATGAAAATATGCTCAGGGTGACAACAAAGAAGGAGACTAGGGACATGCCTATGAAGATAGATATGGCAGCCCCACAGATGGCAGCAATATTTGAAATAGAGGGTGACGAGAAGAGTTATGGGTCTGATTGGACATATATAATTGAGAAGATGGAGACTATAATTTTATGTGTTCTTACTAGCATGTGGAGTAGTATATCGACTGAAAGAAGAGATAAAGAGACGAACATGTTGTTGAATGCTACAAAAAAATGTGGTTATGGAGAAGAAGAAGACATGCGATCCTTTTGGAAATCTTTCATTGATGAGAAGCCTCAAAAAATGAAGATGAAAGCATGATAAAAAATATTGACAATCATGGTGACGAAGACTACAGAGGACTCGACAGCATCAGATTGGAAATGGAACGAAAGGTGGCATTTTATAAAAATGAAAAGATTAACAAAGAGCTTTGTAGCCTTTAAGGCTTTCCTATTTGTTTCGATTAAAACCTTTATGCTCTGTTAAAAAGCATTAAATGTTAGAAAGATTTTAAAGCCTTGCAAAAAGCATACATAACGAGTGGTGCAAAAAACACATATAAGGATGTGAGAGCATTGAAGGAGGGGCCCTACCCTTGAGATTCAAGTTTGTATCTTGTGTGAGGAGAGTGGAGGGTCGCGTGTAAGAGAATGGAGTCTTATTGTACTGGTCGAAGTTGGTACATAGATCGGATGCTGTATGTGTACGTAGCGAGCACCGGAAGGTTCCCAAGAACAAAAGAACTCTAATTTTGCACAAAAAAAAGAGAGAAGACTTGCACGACATGAAACAAATGACTAATTGGGTACAATCTTCCCCCATGCATTGTGTGAGCACTCCACAAAGCATGTATTTGATATATTATTCATCTCCAAGCTCAAAAAATAGCCCAATTTACAATTAGCACGCTTTAGCTTTTGTGTTTGCTTTTGTCCCACTAAAGAATTAAAGCGATTGGGCGCCCAATGAGTCAGGCTATGCCCAAATACAATGTCCAATAACAAATATTTAAATCGTGCATCCATGCACATGTAAAATAATAAATAAATGTCAGGCACTTCAATAAATAAGTGCGTCAAAATAAATATTAGCGGCATGCCTAAGATGCGCGCCCATAAAAAATGATAATTTCTTCTAAATAACTTGAATTCCCAATGCCACCGCTGCCTGCTCTACACATCAACTGAAGCATTCACAATTGTTAGAAAATAATAAAATTAAACTGACAAAAGTGAATACCTAGCAGTCTTCAACTACAAAATAAATAAATTGGTTAGAACTCACTCCTAACCTTAATTTATTATGAGTGCGCACTCTAAACTCATAAACATCCATTAATTTAAATATATATTTTGCGGAATCAATCGCTATGGAATCACCCACTTGCACATTAAATTAACAAGATGTCCGAAAAGGACATGCGTCCCCATCGACTTTTTGCACAACTAATCCACCTTAGGTATAAGCCCCGGCAACAAATATAATTTTACGGAATCCACCGCAAAACCTCACGGAATCCATCGTGGAACATGCCTCTGGCATTAAAAGTGATTGAGAACTTGGATGCTGAAGTATCGAGTGTTGTAACAAGGATCTATGAGATATGAGAATATAGTACAATTGATTTTTTTGAAGTTTGCATTTTCGAATGTTGCGCAAACTGTGTGAGATGCTCTACTTAGAATGTGTTTTTGATGTTTTTGAGCTACAAGAGGCATATTTGGTCATTCTATTTCACGTGTGGTTGTGCGGTGTTCGTAAAAGTTTAAAATTTTTTCATGTTTGTGTTGTTCATCAACATCATCAACAAGGTCAATACCCTATTTGGCACTCCTAACATCTCATTATCGAGTAGTGAGTGAGGCTTGATCTCGATCATCACTCGCTTAACAACGTCTTGAGTGCTTACAATACTCAATGCTCTTTAAGGTCTTTTTTCAACACTTGAACCTATGAATCTTAAATTTATAGCATACGGTTAGTATGAAATACACAATCTTGCAAAAAGTTGAGACTCTTTTATCATTCACGGTTTGTGGCAAGGCTAGCTAGACCTCTTTTTTACATTGAGTAGATAATTAGAATCAAGATAGGAAATTTTTTTGGATTACAACAACTTTAATTGTGAAATTTAGAGAAAGTTTTTGGGTTACAATAATTCTAATTGTGAGATTCAGATACATGAATGGCTTTGCAAGTTGGGGGTTCATCAAATGTTATTGGGATGTTGTACTTCTGGGGAAAATTCAAGAAGCCATCTTTACAATATTTGTGGAAGTGTGAGTTCCCTAAAATGACAATGCACTTGACTAGGAGAATTTGGAGCACTTGATCTTTAAGACAACGGTTCTAGAGAACTCATTCTCTGCCTATTTTGAGGATAGGGTTTAGGTGTGATTCTTTGAAGATGAATAGTTTGACCAGTTTAAGATCCTCCATCCATTTAATTCTCTTAAGGTTATTTTGAAGATATGGAAATTGATTTGCATTGATGAAGCAATAGACCCCGCTTTGCATCCACTGATGCTCATGATACAGTGTCGATGGGTTTTATATATGCTCCAAGTTCCTCATGAAGTGATCTCGCCAATCAAACTCAAGGGAATGCATTGTTGAGATAAACATTGCTAAAAAAACTAATTTTTTTTCCAATCTTCATTGTTTTGAAAGAGATTCCACCGATTTGTTAAAGCGAGCCATTCTTGCATTGAATGTTCCTTTAACAAGGTAACAAATAAATCTTTATACATATTAGTTTTCTTTTTCTCTAATTCCCCATGTGACAAGTTCGCTTGAAGCTTCCCTAGTGGCACAATTTAGTGGTCCATCGAGATAAATTTTCTAGGTAATGCTGCTTGGTACTCTTCTGAATAACATGGGGTTTGCTACCTAGACTCTCAAGTCCACTTTGCGAGCAATAGTCGTCCCCTACAATAATTGACCTGAATTTTTATTTCTAGGCAAGCCAAAGTCTCCTATTTGGAGTTTTAACTAGTGTCGGTCTTTGAGCAACACCTTATGCTAGATTGCTCACGACTTGTATTGCAGTTGGTTCAAAGAGAGTGAAAAAGGAGGGGAGGTATGAAAACGTCAACCCCTCTACCCATAAGGTAAAGTCTCGCTCCATTCCCACCAAAAAAAAAAAAGGACTCAAGGGTTCTAGTTGATTTAAGGGTCAATTCTTCCTATATTCTAAGGTAACAAATTCATGAGAAGCTCTCGACTTACAAAGACTATCTTGCCTTTGGGCTGATCCATCAGGGATCACACCCTCCTGCTTCCCTCGTTTGGGTAGTTCTAATTATTTACTTACCTAAAACGTTTAAGTTGTACATATAAAATCAACTTCCTTAATTAATGCTTTAAATAACAATGTTCATTTACATAATTTAAAAATCCAACACACAAATGATGAAAACAAACCTTTGAAAGATAGCTTCTTTATTTAAATAAGACTTTTTATATAAATATTTACATTCTGCCCATATGGCAGAACAATGCAAGCCATTATTTATCCAAGATTTTTACTTCTAGTTAGTATTGGGGCCTTAAGAAATCCATCTTGAGTCACATAGGAGTTTAGGTGATTCCTAAGAGTTTAAGAGTTTATCGGCCAAACCCCCCTTGGCACCCTCAACTCCTCTTGCCCAAAGACTTTGTATGGAGTGACCTCTCGCTATTGGGGTTGGTCCAAAAACTCTCTGAGACGGCAATTCATTCCCCCCTTAGAAAGGGACCTACAACTAGCCTTGGGAAAGGACTAGTGTGCTTTCCTTTTTATCCTATTGTTGTAGACTTAGTGTATTAGGATATTTCATTATTCAATCAATTTCCTAAGTGCATTGAGTCAAACTTATATGCAATGCTACAAGCATAAATAATTTCTTTCAAGCAATATTCCTAACAAATAAATAGAAATTGAGCAAGATCTTAACTTGGAGGCAATCCGTTTCAACTCGGTTTTCTTCTAACTTTTGGATTTTTTCCAATTTCCCTTGGGAATTGATTTTTTTCCAAATTTTTCATCTTTAAACTTTGATTAACCTTCATCTTTTGGGTAATTTCCTTAGTTGTTGTTGGTCTTTGTTTGTGATGTTTCATTCCTAATTCTTGTCAAGTATTGATCATTAATCTTACCAAGAATCTAGATATTATTCTAAATGAGGAAAAATTATAAAATTTTTGAAATTTATAGTGAAGTTCATCCCTTAAGAAGTATCCCTAATGGATAATCTTGATAATCTATTTTAACCTTCTTAATTCGCTTAATACAAGCTAAAGCTATTCTTCCTATGTTCATAAATACTAAAGGAATATTTCTTGATATTTAAGAATTTTGTAAGTGTAAAGAGAAATATCCTTGATACGATTTTCACCATCCCTTGTGTTCACATGATTTGAAAAAAAAACCCAAAGAAACTATTTTTAGTATAACTTCACATATCCTAATGTTTACATATTTTATAAATGCAAAAATAATTTATTCTTAATGTGACTTCCATCTTTCCAACGTTCACATAATTTAAAGATGCAAGAAAAGAAATAATTCTTAATGCAGCTTTTATCTTTCCAATGATTTCATGAAAAAAGAAATTATTCTCAATGCAACTTTCATATCTCCATGATTTATGAATGTAAATGAATTAAGTCTAATGCTACTTTTATCTTTTCATTATTCATAACACGATTTATAAATGCAAAAGAATTTATTCTTGATGCAACTATTTGTGTAGAGAATCTTAGGATAATTATTCAATGCAATATTATACAATTTACCTTTGTTTTGAATTATACAATTTTGACTTAATAATCCTTACGTGGTGTCCCATTTCTATGTTATTAGCCATGTATTGAGCGAGCATTAATTTATCAAGGAACTTGATCTTATGTCATGTGAGGTGGCATATCAACCATGTTTGTGACCATGTTAATAGCTCCCATGCTCCTTGCTTTAGAATATATTCTCTTGGTGGGGGCCATCACGAGAAGATGTCTGAGGCTGTAACTCTGAACTTTGACATGGTCTTGAGCTACAGACAGATAGACGGATTGGTGGCTCCTTGTGGGATCACAATTTTAGTAGGAGAGAAAGAACTTGTGTTGAAATACTCGTGGGTTGGAGTGGTGCTACTCTTGTGATTGAGGATGTCTTTCTTTGTTCTCACTTCTCCTCTTTCTTTACTCTCCTTTCCCTCTATCCTTCTCCACCTTTTCAACTCTCCTCCTTCTCTTCTCTCTTCTCCTCACATTTTTGACTCTCCTCCTCCTTTTTTCTCTTCTCTTCACCTCCTCTATTTTCCTCCTTTTTTCTTCCCTTTCTCTTTTGACTTCTCCTCTCATCTTCTTCATTTCATTTTCTCTTCTTATCTCTCCTTCACTTCCCTTCTTCTCCTCCCTTTTCCCTTTTGTTCTCTTCTCCTTTCCTTTCACTTTTTCTCCTCCCTTCTCTCTTCTCTTCTCTTCTCTTCTTCCTTCACCTCTTCTCTTTTTTCTTCTACTCCTACTTTCTCTCTTCCCCTCTTCTTTCCTTATCTCCCCCCCTGCTTTCCCCCCTTGCTCTTTTTGCAAACAACTGGTAGAGGGGGAGGGGGGGGGGGGGGGGGGAGGGATAGAAGTATTAACCTTAGGCTAAGTCATGGCTTAAGGATTTATAGCATTATCAAGGCAGGCTTGTAGTCAGACCTATTATGGCTCTTCATTCTCTTACTTCAATGTGCATGATACTACCAAGGTTGCTATCATTCATAAAATTGTATGGAGCAAGATGGCGATGGTGGTGTTGGTAGTCTATGACGATGTTCTCGAAGATGATGACGATAATGGCATAGTTGGCTGGAAACTGCAATTAGATTTTACTACTTTTGTTACTAAGGTTTTTTATTCTTTAACCTTATATTCTATTCCCTCCCCCTTGATAGTAGTTCACACGAAAGGGGGGGAACATTACAAATAAGAATATCCAAAAATAGCTATTAAACTTTTGATTATGATTGCTTATGATATTGGCTAATAGCCCTTATGGAGCTAATAAAAGTTATGCAAAATCAGTTGTGCTAATTTGAAAGGCTTAACTATTAAGTTTGTTGGAATAAGCCTATATTCCTTAGTGAACTTATCTACTACTACCCAAATGGTATCATGACCACAATTGGTATTAGGATGTCCAATCATAAAATCCATAGAGATACTTTCCCACTAGCCATTAGGAAACTCTAAAGGATGTAAAAGCCCACTTTCCTACAAGTGCTAAACTTTGTTCATCACTTGAAAATTTTGGCATTGGTTAATGTATAGTTCTATGTCCTTATGCATTCTAGATCAATAAAAGTGTATATGTATATGCACATAGGTCATTCTTATCTATGGATGTTCACACTAGGACTATCATAACACTCATAAAGAATTTTGGCGTTGTGTGTTTGAGTCCTTGGTACACACATCCAACCATCATGAAACTAAGTACCCATCATTAATGGTAAATTTTATCCATCAATCAAAATCATCACTTTAAGAGAGAAGCCCTATGTGGGATTTACATTTTGTGTGTAGATTGGTGCTCTTGTATTGGAGCATGTGCAAGCATGTATAGAGTTAGATGGTCACATAGAAGAAGCCATGGAAGAAGCTTGAGATTTTGAATAGAGAAGAGTTAATGTGAAAAAAGGAGTTTGAAGGAGTTGAGGGGCCAAAACACTATGAGGAATGCACACAAAAAGGGCACCAACTACAAAAACTTTTCAAATATCTCTTAAATCAACATCAAATATTTTGGATGTTTTAATTTGAAGTGACTTAAAGAACCCTAATTTATAAAAAGTGGTATCATGGTGCTAAAACAAGAAAAAAAACAAAAAAAATGTCATTATCAATGACATGTTTTTTGGTTGGAATTGCCTCGCAAATATAATTTTAGAGGATCCTTTTTAACTATTTGCTAGAGATAGATGAGGTTTTGTTGAATTAGTAGAAAGTCAAATGTAACATTAGACCACACATGGCAATGTCCTATTGGCCTATTCACTAATCTTGTCATTAGTGGCAAACACTAATCAAAAGGCCCCTTTCAATTTAAAAATTTCCCTAATTACTACGTTGAGGGGAATGACATGCATCTTGGTTCCTTGTAGGTGTCCAATGGTACAACTTAAACTTATGAAATATACCATGATTTGTGAATGAAACATTTAATTTCATATCTATAGCATCCATATCTGGAGCAACTTACCACCAAGTCAAGATCATTTAGTGGAGCAAAGGCTACAAAGTGATAGCATGGCTAGACGAGATGTTAACATAGGAGATTAAAGTCAACTGCCATCAAAATTGTAGAAATCTTTCAAGTGTCATTGAGTCATTGGAGTGTCCCTTTTCTTTATTGGATTTTGATAATCACAAATTTAAGTAAACTATTCTCTATGACTTGGTGCATTGATGAAGCTATAGTCTACACTCTATTTTTATGGAGCTTCACAAGTTTTGATTACCAGAATTTTGAGTAGCTATTATCTATGGTTTGGCACATTGATGAAACTATAGTCTACACTCCATATTTTGATGGAGCTTTGTGAGGGAAATTCAAGAATACTAGTATTGGAGTCATTATTAAAAGATTTCCAATGTTTGGAGCATATCTTGATGTAGGGTTTGCTAATGATATATTAGAATTCAAGGCGTTATTGGTGGGGTTTAATATTTCTAACAAGAAGTCATCCAAAGTTTATTAGTAAAAGGTGATTGACAACTAGTCATTAATCACTTGAATGGGACTTACAATATTCATGATCCCATTCTTCATATGTACTTTTGTGTTGTATTCTTCATATGTATTCTTGTGTTGCATTAGTTATGTTTGTGGCATTTGAATTAGTAACTTGCCAATTCCTTCTTAGGCAATGAAATCACTTTGTAGATTCTGTAGATAACTGTGCATTTGTTGAAGATGTCTTTTGTAATTGTGGTCTTGAGAGTTTATTTTCCTTATTTGATGAGATCAATGTGTGAAGAATCAAGCTCATCTATCCAATCTTTGCCTATACATTACCTGGATGCCTATACATTGCCTATACATTACCCGGATGTCATGTGTGCTTCAATAAATGAGTTGGGATCTATCTCTAGTTAGGAGCATGGTTAGGTTAGCATTATGGTTTGCACTCTATTGTAGTTGTGTGTAGTAAGTGGGCTACTCAATGAATAATGAATAATACTATTGAGAGAACTCTGCTCTCTGAGCTTGCCTCACTCCTTGTCCCTCTCTCTCCCTCTGCATCTTGACTACGGTATTAAAGTAGGAAGGCCTTGCATCATAGTGAGCAAAAGTTGAAGAGTGACCTTAACCTATAGCTTGAAGAAGGAACCATGTGGAAGTGCACTGACATCCATAACTTGCACTTGGAATGGTATGTATTAGTGTCCTTAAAGTCTACACTTTTGGTAGAGCCTATTAAGGCTTGGAAGGAGGGATCATTGGCCTTCAATGGAGCTTGTGAAGGACCTAAACAACACCGACATATTCATCAGTAGATCATCGTGATCTGGCCTGGGTTGCACCTATTTTTCTTAGGGTTAAATGGGCAGCAATTAGCAAGTGGTTGCCATGATCAATGGGCTAACATACTTGGCATTATTCAAGGCTACTTGAAGCTTATTAGTAGCAGGATATATAGCACTTGTGAGCACTCATTAGAATGTCATTAATAGCAGCCACATGGTCTTCAAAAATTAGCACGGAGCTGGGAATTTGTGCCTGATTTATGGCTGACATGATCAAAGGATTTCAGCTAATCGTTGCTTGACTTTGGTATATCCAACTTTAGGTGGATAGTTGGCAACTAGTGCGGCATCATTTATGTATGCATATCTGAAGCTTAGTTTTGAAATGTATTTACATGTTGAAATCTGTCATGGAAGCTTGATAGATTGCACTTGAAATCTTGGTGCATATTAAAGCTTGGTTGGTGCTTGCAACATGAGTTGTGGATGAGTGGTGGGATGCACTAAGCATTAAAGGCCTAGATTTGGATAAGTTTATTGCTAGTTATTACAGGCTATGCCAGTCACATCACTGGATGTTGTGGCATATCTACATGTCCAATGTGCAGTCAATGCTATCTACATGCAATGCTACTATCCCCAGATGTTATGACATATGTTTGGAGATGTTTGGCATGTTTGTGAGCTGGAATACCTTGGTTAATGCAAAGAATTTATTGTTGTATACACTTGGATTGAAATTGTCATGCTTGAACAATGGTATACTTATACTACTTGATTGGACTTGGGATTCTCATTTGTGAACTGATGTCTACAACATGTTTAGATGAACTGGACTGAACTAGTTGCAGGGTATTGATAGATGTAGATATGGTACTTGGATGCTATACAAGCATCTTGATCAATGAAAGTTCAATTTGGTTTGTAGGCAGTCAACAAACACTGATGATTGTTTAAATATTGCAGCAAATATATAGAGTTGTAAACATAAGAAATGTAAATAAATTTGACAATATTACATAGATAACGGGTGAGAAGTTATACAATAATAACTATGCAATATGGAGGTTTTGCATGGAAAATTTCTTGATTGGCAAAGGGTATTGGGACCTTATTACAACTGTTGAAGCTGAATTCAAGCTTCCAGAAAAACTACTGAATGAACACCTAAGAGAGCACATTGTGCTTGGTTGGAAAGAGTCATAAAGTTTTGCATTGACTCTCCTTGTGTATTTTAGATGCCATGGTAATGCAGATCATGAAATGTAAGACACCAAAATATACATGGACTATCTTGATGAGATATTATGGTACTACTACTACTGCAAAGAAAATACAACTGAAACAAAAGGTCACTACCATCCTGATGAGGATCTGGTTGCAATGACCATAAATGGTCTTGGACCTAAATATAAGTCATTTGACATGTCTATATCAGTGAGATCTCAGATGCTCGACTTTAATGAGCTAGTCTCATTGCCTATACATGAAGAAGTTAAGCTAGGTTTAGCTACTAGTTCAAATAGCTCAAAAGGAAAATATGCAGTATTTTATTCAAATCAAAGAGGTCATGGTAGCCATGGGAGGGGGTTCCTTCACGGTCGAGGGACTCAACAAAATGAATCTTAGAATATGAAAATTCAACAAGGACATAATGCTAGAGGTGGTGGATACTCCTGAGCGAGGGGGAGATCCAATACTAGAGGCAAAAGATATCCTAGTAGTCATAGACTACTCATGACGATGCAAACAATGATAAGGTCTATCACTATTGTGGAGGGTATGAGCACATTGCTAAAGAATGTTGGAAGAAGCAAGAAAATCAAAGAGGCAGGCATTAGGGTCACTATGTCTCATCTAGTCATATAGAGCACGAGAGTGCTGACATGTTATTTGCTATGACTTATGTACGGAATAAGGCTACTTAGCAATAAAAGTCAAATGGCATATGGTATATTGATTCAGGAGCATCAAACCATACGAGACAACATGGGGAGTGGTTTGATGAAATGAAAGCATGAACAAATGGTTATGTATGCACTCGAGATGACACTCACCATGACATATCCATCAGTCATGAAAAATTTGTTATTTGTTGGCTAGATGATTGAACAAAACCCTCAAGTACGGTTTAACAAAGATGGCTATTGTATAGAGGAATATGGCAAAGGTTACAAGCTGATTACAAAGGGCAAACGACATGGAAGAATGTTTACTTTTGATACAAATATTCATGAGCTAAAAGCTGCAATGTTTGCTCATGATGATGCACGTGTCAGAGACATAGATATTTTGTATAAACACATTGGACACATAAATGTACAAAATGCTATAAAATTTATAGCAAAAGGATATTGTTTTAGGATTGTCAAAATTCAAATATGCTGATTTGAGATAGGTATGTTCAACTTGTCAATTTGGGAAACAAGCCCAATTTCCATTTGCTTGACATACATGGAACAACAATAGACCTTTACAGCTTGTTCATTCATATGTATGGGGACCTACTCATAATGTATCTCTTGGAGCGTTTGGGTACTGTGTGACCTTTGTGGATGATTTCAACAACATGTATACTTGGGTATACATTCTAAAACACAAAGATGAAGCTTTATGGATTTTAAACATCATGCAGAAAAAGAGTTCAATTGTTATGTCTCATGCCTACGGTCAGATGGTGGCAGTGAATTTGTGTCAAAGGAGTTTGATAGGGTACTTGACTAAGCATGGGATCAAGAGACAATTGATAAGTAGCTATACTCCTCAGCAAAATGGAGCTGCTAAAGGGAAAAACAAGATCATTATGGAAGTAGCTAGGGTAATGCTAAATGAGAAAGATATGCCACTTTCTTACTAAGCTGAAGCAGTTCTTACTGTTGTTTATATCATGAATCGGACACCCACAATTGACATGCATAAGAAGACACCATATGAGTAGCTTTATGGTTAAAAGTTTGACATTAGACACTTGAAGGTGTTTGGAAGCATTGCATATGTGCATATACCTAATGAGAAATAGAAAAAGCTTGATTAGAAAGAAATGAAATTTGTCTTTATTGGTTACTCATAGGAACAGAAAGCTTATGAGTGTTATGATCCATCTACTCATGAGATTTTGATTAGCCGTGATGTGGTATTTGACGAGCTAGTATCATGGTATGGTTCTAGGCAAGTAATAGCTCATGATGATACTTGAAAATGTACATATGATAAAAATGGGGTGTAGGACACTACTACTACTAATGGACCTACACATGATGTGTCTACCAGTGCGAGTCCTTGGACAAGATGATTACACTGACATGGTTCTCATTCCATTGACATGAATATATCAATGTGGGGGATATTGGACATGGATAAGGGAAAAGAGAAGGAATTTGATGATGTAACACGTTTATTAACATTAAGATATGATTCCATTGATAGCTTGGATAGTGAGTTTGGAATACTTGTAGTTGTTACACTTAGTGTTAAATAGAGGTATGTACTACCTCATGATAGAGGAGAATTGCATAGTGCATCATAGCTACAAAGATCACAAAGAGACAAAAAACTTGTTGACAAATTTACTTATAGTGGATGCTTAGCTAAACACTATGCATACATTACAAAAGTAATGAGTTACAAAGAACCCACGTAATTTGTAGAAGCAATCAAATATGAGAACATGTGTACAACAATGGATGAAGAATATGATGCCTTGCTGAAAAATGGAACTTGGGAGTTAGTCAAGCTGTGCCTAAAGGCAAGATGTCTATTGGATGCAAGTGGGTCTACAAAGTCAAATGCAAATCAAATGGCTCACTCAAAAGATACAAGGCCATGTTAGTTGTAAAGGGATATGCTTAATGTTGGAAGAGAGGGGGAGAGATAGAGTGGAGTAGAAGATGAGCCTCATCTCATTGTTTTTGTTCTTCCATTATTCTTCCATCATACTAACTAAAAGAGACTTACACACATAGGTATGACAAACCAAGACTAAATGTGGTTAAGTCACTAACTACATCAACTTATTGAATGTCACACATGTGTATAGCTGTATCCAGTTAATGTTGGTCACACACATAACGATAGACTGACTGAAGAGTAACATGAGCTTGATATTCTAACACTCCCTCTCAAGCTCAAACCATATGATAAACTCCAAGTAGTTGTCTGAAGTATACAAACTTTTCTTTACCAAGAGACTTGGTAAATATATCTACTACATGGTCTTCAGTCTTCACATGAATCAAGTCAATTTTGCCCTCTTATAAGAACCATTTCTATGATGAAATGGTAGTGAACCTCAATATGTTTGGACCTAGCATGGTAGACAGGATTGCTAGCCAACACAATGTCAAGATTGTGGGAGAGAAGGAAGGAGTCTCACTTGAAGCTTTCTTGCTTGCACAATGGGGGAATACACACAAGGGTGGAGGCTGAAAACAATTTTCCTCTTCTTAGTTGTGTAAGCCAAAAGAACTCTCATACAAAGAAATAGAAGAACCCTATATATGGGTCTCAAACCAAACTCAACTAACTAAGGTGGCATAATAACTGAGCCACGAACTAGAGTAGATAAGGATAGCTATCATCTAGCTATTATTCATGGGCGGTGTACCAACCGCGTCTGCAACTGACAAGTCGGTGACATAAATACACAACGGTCACCCTGGCGTATCACGAGTGGAGCTCGATATCTCAACACTCCCCCTTGAGCTCAATCCCAATTCCTGCACACCAAGCAGGTCTCTGAACTTGCGTAGCTTCTCTGCGCCCAATGCCTTCGTGAATATGTCAGCTACCTGATCCTCTGTGCTAACATAAACTAGATCAATAAGACCTAGTAAAACCCTCTCTCGCACATAGTGATAATGCACCTCAATGTGCTTTGTTCTAGCATGATAGACTGGGTTATTTGCCAAGTGTATACTACTCATGTTGTCACAATAAAAGACAACTGGCCCATTTGTAGACAGATGCATATCATAAAGTAGCTTATGCAACCAAGCTATCTCACATGCAGCCATTGCTACACCCCTGTACTCAGCCTCTGTGCTCGACAAGGCAACTGTAGGCTGTTTCTTGCTGCTCCAAGTGACTGCAGTACTCCCAAAAGAGAACACAAATCCACTGGTAGATCATCTATCAGAAATACTACCAGCCCAATCAGCATTAGTGTATCCATGCAACTGTATCTGAACCCTAGTCTCATAAAATAGTCCATACTGCAATGTGGACTTCACATACCTGAGTATGCGTCTAGCCACATCCAAATGTGGTTTCCTTGGAGCCTGCATAAACTGACTTACCAATCCAACAGCATAGCTCAAATCTGGCCTGGTAATAGTCATATAAATCCAACAACATAGTAGGGTCTTCTAGAAGCCCACCTGCATCTGTGCTCAGCTTCACATTCTGCTCCAAAGGAACTGAAATAGGCTTACAGCCTATCATCCCATATTTGGACAGCATGTCCAATCCATACTGCCTTTGCAAGAGCTGTATCCCACTTGGTGATCTAATCACCTCAATGCCCAAGAAATAACGCAGCTCTCCCAAATCCTTCATTTCAAAATTTTGCTTTAATAGCATTTTCACATGAAGGATATCCTCGTCACTGTCACCTGTCATAATCAAATCATCAACATAAATGACAAGTAGCATAATACCTTTCTCTGTTTTTCTCACATAAAGTGAGAAATCTACCTTGGAAATCTAAAAACCAATAGTGACAAGATATTTTCCTATCTTGTCAGACCATGCTCTAGGTGCTTGCTTCAAGCCATACAAGGCTTTCTTCAACCTGCAAACAAACTCAGGATGAACAGCATGCACATAACCTGATGGCTGCTCCATATAGACATTTTCTTGCAAATCACCATGCAAGAAGGCATTCTTTACATCCATCTGATGTAAAGACCATCCCTTTGATGCAGCCATAGCAATGACTGCTCTTACGGTTGCCATCCTTGCAACCAGACTGAATGTTTCTTCATAGTCAATGCCATATGTTTGTGCATACCCCTTGACTACTAATCTTGCCATGTATCTGTTCACAGAACCATCTGCATTGTGCTTCACCTTATAAACCAACTTACAGCCAATTGGATTTTTACCTTTAGGAAAAGGTACCAATTCCCATGTAGCATTTGCTTCCAAGGCATCCATTTCTTCATCCATGGCTTTCTCCCATTTTTCTTTTCCCATGGCTTGCTCAAAAGAAGTGGGTTCTGGTTCCTGTATCACTTTGACCATATATGCATAGTGAATGGCTGTAAATCCATCATATTTTAGCCTATCCACAGGATACCTAGCTCTTATAGACCTGCGCAAAGTAGGTTCACTCCCATGTGCTCTCAAAACATCCCTGGTCTTCCTTACTCCAGGTGTAACAACACAAGGAATACCCAATCATCATCAATGCTCTGTTCTGAGCCACTGGATTCACCATCCACATAAGAGTGACCTGCATTCACATCAAACATGGGCTGATCAACCTTCTCTTTTCCTTTTCGTGATACGTGCATACCACTATCTACATTACTTTGAGAAGATTCTCCTGATCTCAATCTGCCTGTCCATGGTGAAGAATGTGAACCACTGCTAGAGGACGCTCCAGGTCCACTAATATTTTGTGACTGCTACTGTGAATTCTGTGCAGCATTACCATTTTGTGCATCTACATCATCAATCACATTTACTGGTTTATACCAGCTACTCATCTCATCAAAAACAACATCTCTGCTCATTGTAAACTTACGAGTAGAAGGGTTATAGCATCTATACCCTTTTTGCTGTAGAGAGTAACCAATAAAGATGCACTTCTCAGCCTTTGGATCCAACTTGGATCTTAACTCATCTGGCACATGTACATAGGCAATGCAACAAAAAATTTTCAAATGAGAAATATCTGGTTTCCTACCAGTATACCTCTCCTCTGGAGTCATTCCATGTATTGCTACAGTGGGAGTCTTGTTCATTATGTAGACTGCTGTAGCAACTGCTTCAGCCCAATAAAAATCTGGCAAGTCTTTTTCATTGAGCATGGCACGAGATACCTCTCCAATATGCCTGTTTTTCCTTTATGCAATTCCATTTTGTTGTGGGGTATGACTGCATGAATATTGCTGCTTTATGCCATGCTCCTGCAGGAACCTTGCAAACTCATTTGAGAGGTACTCTCCCCCTCCATCTGACCTTAGGGATTTTATTTGCAGGCCTGTTTCTTTTTCAACCATAGCTTTAAGGGTTTTGAAATGCCCAAAAACTTCACTTTTCTTTTTCATAAAATACACCCAAACTTTTCTGCTATAGTCATCAATAGAAGTGACAAAATAATGATAGCCTCCAAGAGATGCAGCTTTAGTAGTCCACACATCAGAGTGGATTAATTCCAATGGCTTCTCACTCTCTTAACATGTCTAGGAAATGGTTTCCTTGCCTGTTTTCCAAACTGACAGGCTTCACATACCTTATGCATTTCTGCAACCTTGAATTTAGGCAAACCTGCAACAATATTTTGGGTTTGCATTGATTTAAGTCGCTGTACATTAACATGACCAATGCGTTTATGCCAGATATCAATATCTGCAACTACACCGGTCCCATGTGCAAACATTGCTGCACTCAATTCAGACATGTCTGCATCCAATGTAAACATTCTGCCCTTCTTCTTTTCTTTTGCTATCAAGCGACCTTTATTTTTCATATCCTCAACAAAGCATCCATGAGGATTAAATCTGACCTGCAAGCCCTGCTCAACCATTTGACCAACAGAAACCAGATTCTTGGTGATATTCGGGACATGAAATACATCGGACATGTATTTCTTTTTCCCATCCTGCATAGACAAATGAATTTTTTCAATCTGCACAATAGGATGTGCAGTATCATCACCAGTCTCCACAAATCCTGGTTTTTCCATTTTTCTTGCATCCTCCATCCATTCTGCATGACCTGTCATGTGGTTTGATGCACCTGAGTCAACATACCATACATCATTGCTTTCTTCTGCACTTGTCACAAAATTGTTCATGTGCTGCACCATAAACAAGTGCTCATTTTTGTCATCACCCTGTCTACTAGAAGATGCATAATTCCCTTGTTGCAGTTTTCCATTCATGATGTCATTCTGCTTTTTATAGCAGTCTTTAGCCATATGACCCATTTTACCACAGTAGTAGCATTCAACATTACTGTTTGCATTTTGGCCTCTTTGCCATCCACCACGACCTCTTTGGCTCCCCCTGCCTCTAGAGTTACCATGTCCTCCTCCATAGGACTGGTTTTCTTGAGTTTGCTGCATATTCTGATGTTTACCACGGCCTCCATATCGGCCTCCTCTACCTCTGCCTCTACCTCTTCCAGCATTTGAGTAGAAGACAGCTTCTTTTGAAGTTCCTCCTGAAGAAGATGTACCACCATTTCTCTGCTCCTCAGAAATTAGAAGAGCAATCAACTCCTCAAAATCAGGAAATCTTTCACGGACGGAAATGGATGTTCGGAACTGTGCATAATCCTTTCCCAGACCATTCAAGGTCACAGAAACTAAATCATCATCTTCCACTGGCGACCCAATGGAAGTAAGTGCATCTGCAATCTTCTTCACCTTCATGTGGTAGTCATTGATGCTCATATTTTCTCTTTGCACATTATGCAACTCTTGCTTGAGCTGCATTTTCCTGGATTGCGTATTTGTGCTATACATTTGTGACAAATTATCCCATGCCTCCTTTGGCGTACTTGCATCTTGAATATGCACAATCATAGAGTCTGAAATGCTGATAGACAGCCAGTACATAACTTTCCTGGCTCTCTCATGCCATGCTTTAAATGCCTGCATTTGCTGTT
This sequence comes from Lygodium microphyllum, assembly GCF_053477565.2. Classification (NCBI taxonomy): domain Eukaryota; kingdom Viridiplantae; phylum Streptophyta; class Polypodiopsida; order Schizaeales; family Lygodiaceae; genus Lygodium; species Lygodium microphyllum. The sequence continues at coordinate 112,360,922 of NC_141141.1, read as the reverse complement.
GATTGGGAACATCAGGAAGAACTGGTTCTTCTTCATTTCCTGCAAAAAATTCCCAATATCCTTTTCCCATAAGGAAATTCGTCATTCTAAACTTCCATGCTTGGAAGTTGTTCTTGTCAAGCTTTTCAATGACAATCTGTGAGAGAGAATCAAACGCCATTACAGAACACTGCAAAAAATTCTGTCACTGCAAAGAACACAGCTTCAGCCTCACAAAGGCAAATCTGCAAAACTGGCGAAAGTGGTATTTGACCACATCGTCACTTCCTAGTGACGATTTTGCATCAACAGGCAACAGGGATGATTCTGTAACTCCCAATGTCTCTGCGCACAAGCATACGATGCAATTTCTACAGTAACTTTTCACCGACCTGTAGAACAGTGGCTGCACAGCATAAAACAGGGCCTTTTCCTGAGTGCGTGCAGAAAACTTCCGCCTCCAAAACAGGCCCCGAAATGGCCTCAAATAAAAAAAACAAGGTCGCCGAGGGCTAAAGCCCGTGCTCGCAGCGTATACTGCCCTCTTGCTTCACCGCGAAGGGCGTCTCAACCAGAACACCGCGAGCTTGGCTTGCATTCTTGAGCTCCTTACCACGAACAAGGCTCTGATACCATGTCAAGATTGTGGGAGAGAAGGAAGGAGTCTCACTTGAAGCTTTCTTGCTTGCACAATGGGGGAATACACATAAGGGTGGAGGCTGAAAACAGTTTTTCTCTTCTTAGTTGTGTAAGCCAAAAGAACTCTCATACAAAGAAATAGAAGAACCCTATATATGGGTCTTAAACCAAACTCAACTAACTAAGGTGGCATACTAACTGAGCCACGAACTAGAGTAGATAAGGATAGCTATAATCTAGCTATTATTCATGGGCGGTGTACCAACGGCATCTGCAACTGACAAGTCGGTGACGTAAATACACAACGGTCACCCTGGTGTATCACGAGTGGAGCTCGATATCTCAACACACAACACTGCTGAGGTTATCACAATGCAATCTCACTCTGCTTTTCAATTGTATTCCCAAGTCTTTCAATAGTATCATCAACCAAACTGCTTCGCAAGCTGCTAAGGCAGCTCCTCTGTACTCAGCTTTTGTACTAGACAATGCAATAGTAGGCTGTTTCTTACTCTCCCAACTAATGATACTGTTTCCCAATCCAAATGCATAACCACTGGTTGACCTCGTGTCATAGGCACAACCAGCCCAATCAACATCAGTAAACCCTGTCAAGTCAAGAGATTTTCCATATGCATAACACAATCCATAACTTGTAGTACCCTTTACATATCTCATGATCCTCTTGACTGTATCTAAATGTGGTTTGCGAGGCTTTTGCATGAACTGACTAATCAGCCCCACTACATAACATAAGTCAAGACGTGTAATAGTCAAGTATATCAAGCTGCCCACCATCTGTCGATACATCATCACATTCTCTATGTCATTCCCAACATCAATATGTAGCTTGACATTCTGATCAAGAGGTGTCTCCATAGGCTTGCATTCAGCCATACCATACTTCTGTAACATGTCATGAGCATACTGCTTCTGTAGCAGCCATATACCTTGAGGTGTAGAGACTACCTCAATACCAATAAAATACTTTAGTTCACCAAGGTCTTTGACTCTGAATTCAACCTATAAACATGATTTAATTTCAGCAACACCCTCTTCATCATCTCCAGTGATGATAAGATCATCTACATAAATCATTAGATACACATATCCATGATCTGTATTCTTCGTGAATAGATTGTGATGTGCATCACCCAATCTAAATCCATGTTGTTGTAAATAACTGATGATCCGAGCATTCCATGCTCTATGTGCCTGTTTCAGTCCATATAAAGCCTTTTTTAGCTTACATACATGTGCAGGAAAGTCCAGGTGGACAAAGCCTTTAGGCTGCTCCATATATACTTCCTCAACCAAATCACCATTCAAGAAAGCATTCTTGACATCCATTTGCCATAACTTCCAGCCTTTGCATGCTGCCAAAGTAATGACGATTCTGAATGTTGCCATTTTAGCCACTGGACTAAAAGTCTCATAGTCAAGGTCATATTGCTGCGCATACCCTTTTGCAACCAGTCTAGCCTTATAGCATTCTAATGAACCATCTGACTTATACTTAACCTTGTACACCCATTTGCAACCAATGGGGACTTTGCCTTCAGGCAACTCAATCAATTCCCATGTCTCATTTTTAGCCAAGGCTGCATATTCCTCATCCATGGCAACACACCAGTTATCATCTGTAACTACATCATCAAACTTTGTAGGTTCTTTGTAACTTTGTATGTAAACCTATCAACTAGTTTTTTGATTCTCTCAGATCTCTGTAACAGTGGCTCACTCTGAGCTTGCCTCTCATGAGGTGGTACATAACGACTTTGCCTTACTCTAGGCGTCATAATAGACGGAATGTCCAACTCACTATCCAAACTGTTGCTGTTTGATGGGACCTAAAATGGGCCGGCACTGGCTATGGCACTAGCCGGACCTCATGCACACACACACGACACCTCACACTATCTCACGGCCAGGAGCGTCTGAGGCTCACACTACACTAACTGCTAATATCGACTTTGTGTTTGTATTAGGACATAGTCCAACATTTACCTTTCCTTCTCCTCAAAGGGAGATTCCATAACATATTGGCATAATACCTCGTAGCACATACATAGGGAAGCACCTCTCGGCTGATTGCCGCAGCTCCACTACGACTCTCCTACACCTCGCGGATTGGCCCCAAGATGCGTCGCACCAACATAAAGTACACATGATACAAGCTCCACTCTTTCATTTTGAATGTATTACAGGAGATACCATGTGTCCTTACCAAATAATTTTCCAAGAACAATCGACTAGCCTACAGCTTAGGACGTCTTCACACACTCAAGCATAGGTCATCATAACGAAAAACATGTGCTATGCATCTAGTTCTTTATATTCTGATGCCATGGTTGATATGCATATGCAAAAGTGGATGATCCTAATATGTTCAAATATAATTTTCAATCAGAAACGTGTTGTGCACAACTAGGCTTTCCAATGGTCATTCATTAACTCTTTGTGACGAAGTAAGGATAGCACCGAGACAACACTCATACTATTGTCCTCTTAATTAAAATACTATGAGCTCTATAGCATGATATACATAAGTAAAATTAGCACTAAACGATACCCAAATTGCATCATTCAAACACCCTACCCCCTACTTTTAGGTAGTGCTTTCATTGCATAGGTGTAGGGGTTCATTTTGTCATGTTTTGATGTATGAAAAGTGATAAATCACGAACTTTGATAAAGAGATAGGGAAAAATGAGGCTAAAACTCATGCTCCGTCACTACCATACATTCACAAATACTCATTATATTTTTTCTTATTTTTATGAAGCGTATTTCTATTTTTTCTTATTTTTAGTATTTATTTAATAATAATCACTATTATTTTTTGATTTTTCTTATTTGAATCATTTCATCATACTGAAATTTAATTTTATGTTCCATTTTTCCCATAGGAACACATTTTACCCACCCGAAAAGACAAAACCATCTTTTTATCCTTAAAAATCGCATTTCAGGTTTTGCGGGATTTAAATAGCGCATGTAAATCATTATGAAATCAGAATTTTTTGATAGACAGCAATTAAACATGATGCAACCAGCACTCAAGCAAATTTTCATTGCATAAAAACATCATTTCCATCATAAAATGTCAAAAAAACTTCATTTTCTTTATAAAAAATAGTCATACCATGTTTCTACGAAACCTGAGACGCATTGAATGATTGTGTAACCAGTGAACAGAGCCTGCATTACTCTCAATTCCATGATGCACATCAAGCTTCACCATCTCCATCAATCTCCATTATCATTTGCTTCAATCTTCTTCCCGATTCCTCCTTCAAGATAATGCGCATGAACAATCCATAGAGGGGAGAGAGAGGGAGGAGAGAGAAATACTAAAAAAAGATTTTTAAATCCTCCATTAAGACAGGCAAGCTCACAGCCATCTTGTTCCTCTCTCTGCCCTGATTGAGAATCTCTCTCTCTCTCTCTCCAAACGGGTTTGAATCGGAGAGGCATCGAGCAAAAATGAGGAGGCGCATTGACGCTTCCCTCTGTTCGACAGTTTTTGCATTAGTTTCAAGGCTTTTATTAAGCCTAAGGTCTAAAACATTAAAATAACTGGTTCATCTTTTTGTGTTCACACTATCCCGCAAGTAAATATTTCGGTTTTGAGGGGGCAAACGAACTTCGATTTACAATTCGACTGGACATGCGGCTTCATGGCATCGAACTCCTTCAACTGGACTCTCCCACGCACTTTACGACTTCCCGATCCAGTAGTTGCTTTATAATGCCAAACCTTGCGGGGATTAAATGGGGGATCAAACGACCTCTAATTGATGAACTGAGACTTACGTTGGATTCTTGATGTCAAAATGCATCTAGGAAAACTCCAGCTTAGTCATTCGCCACCGTTTGATCTAAAATGCAGCTCTTACTGTTAGATGACTCATAACTTGCTGTAAGTGGACCTGTCACATCCTCAAGCATATTTTCTTTTCCCTTATCCAATCTCCCCCTCACTGACATATCTGTGTCAGTGGATGTAGGAGTACGACTCGGCAAGTGTCCTAACCAAGGACTTACTATAGGTGACCCATCACCTGTAGGACCACTCATAGATGTACTCACCGTAGGTGTATTTTTAGCATTACTAGTGCTGGTTGATCCATCAGTAGCCATTGCAACAGGATTACCATACCACAATACCAGCTCATAAAAAACATCTCTACTAATCAATGTCTCATGTGTAAATGGTACATAACACTTGTAAGCTTTGCGGTCTTGTGCATAACCAAGGAACACACTCTTGACAGCTTTAGGATCCAATTTCTTCCTCTTTTCATCAGGAACATGCACATATGCAATGCTACCAAATACCTTCAAGTGTGAAATGTCAGGCTTATGACCATACAACCTCTCATATGGAGTTACATCATGAATCCCTATTGTAGGGGTTCTATTCAGCACATAGATAGCAATCAGTATTGCTTCAGCCCAAAAACCATTTGGCAAACTCTTCTCATTCAGCATAGCTCTTGAAGATTCCATTAGTACCCCATTTTTTCTTTCTGATACACCATTTTGCTTCCGTGCATAGCTACAAGAAGTTAACTGTCTTCTGATCCCATGCTTAGCAAGGTACCTGTCAAAGTAATTAGAGATATATTCTCCACCTCCATTTGATCTAAGACATGAAATTTTACAGCTCAACTCATTTGTAGCATGCTTCTTGAAATCCTTTAATGCATCAAACACATCATCCTTATGTTTCAATATGTAAAGCCAAGTATACCTGCTAAAATCATCAATGAAGGATACATAGTAACAAGCACCACCAAACAAAGCATTATGAGACAGACCCCATACATCTGAATGTACCAACTGCAAGGGTTGTGAGCTATTTCGTACATGTCTCATAAATGGAAACCGTGCTTGCTTTCCAAACTGACATGCATCACATACATGTCCAAAGTCATAATACTTGAACTTAGGCAGTCCAAGCATAATCTCTTTCTGTTGCATACATTTTAGCTTTTGTACATTCACATGGCCAATCCGCTTATGCCATATCTCAACATCCCATATAGCACCATCATCATGTGCAAACATGACTGCTTTCAATTCTGGAATTGACGCATCAAGAGTAAACATTCTACCATCTCTTCGGTCTCTAGCAATCAATTTGCAGCCATTACCATATTCTTCAACAAAGTATCCATCTCTATTAAATCTCACCTATAGATTCTGTTTTGCCATCTGTCCAATTGACAAAAGATTCTTGGTTATTGTAGGTACATGTAGTACATCACGCAGGCTCTTTTTCTTAGCATCAGGCAGCATCAACAACGGAACAAGTCCTGTGCTGAATGTCATGCTGGGTGTCATCCCCAGTACACACATAACCATGTGAACTTGCAACCATCTCATCAAACCATTCTCCATGGGGTGTCATATGATTTGAAGCCCCTAAATCAATGTACCATCTCTCATCTTTGTTCTGCCTAGATGCATTCTTAGACACATATTGCATGGCAAACAATGTGTCAACCTGCTCATCATGAGAACCGCTAGAAGATGCATAGTGCCCATGCTATTTTCCCTTTGCCTTTATATCTCCCTGCTTCTTGTAACAATCCTTTGCAATGTGTCCATATCTGCCGTAGTAATGACAATCCTTATCTCTATTTGACTGATCATTTGATTGCCATGAACCAGATCCACTGCCTCTACCATGGGATGATCTCCACCTGCCTCTAAAGCTGCCAGATCCATGCTGGCCCTGAGTATTTGTGCCATGCCAGGCATTCTGCTGATGCTATCCATAAGCACTTCGAGTGTCTCCTTGACCTTGAAAAGAGCCACATCCTCTGCCGCCTCTACTACACTGGCTAGAGTAAAGAACAATGTCTCTGCTTTGAGACGTACTAGAATCAGTATTCAGTCTAAGCTTAACTTCCTCATGCAGTACCAAAGCAATCAGCTCATCCCAATTAGGGGATTTAGCTCTCACAGAAATAGACGTATCAAATGCTTTATATTCTTTGCCAAGTCCATTCAATGTCACTGCAATCATATCATCCTTAGACACTGAAGATCCAATGGTGGCAAGCTGATTCGCTATATTGATCTCTGTAGTGTAGGCATGAATGCTTCTGCCATTCCTAGACATGTTATTTAACTGTTGCTTTAGCTGAATCTTTCTTGCATGTGTTACATTTCCATAATTCTTCATGAGTATGTCCCATGCATCCTTTGGAGAACTACATCCAGTAATCTGTATAACCATAGTATCTGATATACATAAGGAAAACCAATGTAACACATTGCATGCTCTCTCAGTCCATAGCTTATGAGCCCTTTTCTGATCATTTGTCAGATTCCTTTCATGCATTTCAGGTTCAACCTCATCACCTATACATAAGTCCCAATAACCTTTGCCAACCAAAAAATTATTCATACGGAACTTCCATAAAGCAAAATTTTTGTTGTCCAACTTTTCTCCCACAATTTGAGTGATATTATTAGTGCCTTGAGCATTTGCCATAGTTGCAGTATTCAGTGATGTATACAATCTGTAAGTATCTGATTCCTTTTCCTGCAATTCAAGACCAGTTTCTTGTTATTCACGATAGTTTCATGCAATTCAGAATAGTTTTCCTGACAACCTGCTTGCTATAAACTGTATTCCAACAATGAAAAAACACAGTCAACTGAGCATAAACCAAGCTTAAATTAGTTCAAAACATTCTATGGTAGTGGCAAAACATCCCAACAACAAAGTATGTCCATACAAGTATCAATGTTTGTACTATATGCAAGTAGCAGTACCAAATACAACCAGCCCATTGCTATAACCAACAGTATTTTCTTTGTTAAAACAAGTGTATTCAGACCTCAAAATAGTCCCAAAATATCTCATTCAGTTGCCACTCTATGCAAGAGTTGATACATGTCCAACCGGTTAGAATATACTGCATGTATGTCAAGTGAAGATGATAGGTATCCTTCTTGCAGACAATAATCAGTCAATACCCTGGTATAACCAGCATCAAATCAGTCCAAAATTTGGACTTTCAACACTGACAATATCCCAAAAAGCATCTACCATTCAAGTGGTATGATCCAAGCATTTGTCACTAGCAAATAAGCATCACATATACTTCAACCCTGTAGGTATATTGTTTCTAAATTTAGGACATCAACCGGTTCCCTGTTTCTAGCCTGTAATATAAGCTCTAAAACTAAGCATTTAACACTGCAATATCATGCTCAAATCCATGATAATAAGGGCATATACATTGTTAGGATGAAAGCCACTAGTGCCTTGGAATCACTTGTTGTTTACTATAGTAAATAGCCAGTCTACATAGGTCTGTGCTGAATATCTCAAAATCTGTGAGGAATTTGAAAAAAAATTCTTTTGCAAAATTGTAGACCACATCGAAAAAGTTGGGAATCACGGGCCGTTTCTCCAAAAGCCATTTATGTAGTAAGATATAGCTTCTGCAAAAAAACGGATTGCATGCACAATCTCCTTTGATGATGTTTTCTTCAGATTTGATGTCTTGATGTCAAATGGCCACTGTCAAGCCTTCAGGCTTTAGGCATTCAGGCTCTGATACCATGTTGGAAGAGAGGGGGAGAGACACAGTGGAGCGGAAGATGAGCCTAAGCTCATTGTTGTTCTCTTCCATTATTTTTCCATCATACTAACTGAAAGAGACTTACACACATAGGTATGACTAACTAAGACTAACTGTGGTTAAGTCACTGACTACACTGACTTATTGAATGTCACATATGTGTACAACTATATCCAACAAATTTCAGTCACATACATAAAGATAGACTGACTAAAGAGTAATGGGAGCTTGATATTCTAACACTTAATAGTATGGGCTAGACTATGAAGAGATGTTTAGTCTTGTTGCAACGATGGAGATTGTACAAATAGTCATTGCATTGGTTGCATCCAAAGGTTGGAACTTATATTAGATGGACGTAAAGAATGCATTTTTGAATACTGATTTAATGGAAGAAGTCTACATGGATCAACTGGAAGGGTATGTACATCTTGAATATCTATATTATGTTTGCAGATTAAAGAAATCATTATATGGATTGAAACAAACACCATGGACATGGAATGCAAAAATAGCTCATAGTTACATATGCTTGGCTTTCAAATGGATAAAGTTGATTATGGCTTGTTTACAAAGAAGACAAAGAAAGGATATGTGATTTTGGTGGTTTATGTAGATTACTTGGTCATTACAGGTGATGATACGTATGGAATTGATGAGATCAAATCTATGTTGCAGAAAGAGTTTCAAATAAAAGATTTGGGAGAGTTGAAAATTTTCCTTGGTATTGAAGTCATACAAACATCTCAATGAATCTGGATGTCACAAAGATAGTATGCATATAATATGCTAGAAAAGTATGGTGTGCTAGAGTGCAAGCCCATGGATACTCCATTAGAATAGAATGTCAAGTTGACATCAGTTAATAGAGGAAATGAGATTGAAAATGTAACCATTGTACATGAAGATGGTTGGTAGCTTGATTTATCTTACCATCAGTATACTTGATCTTAGTTATTCAATTGGGTTGATTAGTCATTTCATCAAAGGTTAAGGAAACCTCATTTAGATGCAAGGAGAAGGATTATGAGGTATGTGAAGGCTACACTATGCTATGGATTGTTCTATGAGTACGGTAAACCTCTTGAGCTTAGAGGCTATAGTGGCGTGGATTGGGTTGAATATGTGCATATGATAGAAGATCGACAAGTGGGTATTCATATGGTCTTGGCAATATCATGATTAGCTAAAGTAATAAAAAGCAACTCACTGTGGCTCTCTCTAGTATTGAAGCAGAATATAGAGGTGCAACCTAACTATATGTGAAGTTGTGTGGCTAGTTAAGATGTTAGATGACTTGGGAAAACATGTGGATAAGCCAGTCTAGTTATATTGTGACAACATGAGAAGTGTGCTTCTAGCAAGTGATCGTATGTATCATACTAGATCAAAGCATAGAGAAGTGCATTATCATTTCATGAGGAAAATGGTACTTGGAGACAAGATAGACCTTATCCATGTGAAGACAAAGGTCTACTTAGTAGACATCTTTACCAAATTGCATGGTAAAGATAAGTTTACTCATTTTTGATTGCTACTTGGGACACAACATATCACTTGAGCTTGAGGGAGAGTGTGAATAATCAAGCTCATCTATTTGAATCCTTGTCCATTAGTTTGATGTCATGCGTGCCTCAATAAATGAGTTAGGATTATCTCTAGTTAGGAGAATGGTTAGGTTAGCGTTATGGTATGCACTCTATTGTAGTTGTGTCTAGTAAGTGGGTTACTTAATGAATAATGAAGAATACTATTGAGAGAACTCTGCTCTCTAAGCTTGCATGAATCCATGTCTCTCTCTCTCCCCCTCTACATCTTGAACACAAGGTAGGGTTACTTTGGGAGTTTCTAGCTAAAATATCCCTTCTTATGTCAAGAATCACGTGGTGGGGAGAGTTGCTTTAGCTGCTACGTCAAACACACACTATACACACAAGAGAAATCTCACTCAACAACACAAGAAGAGAGATGGAGGCCAAAAAGTTTTCTTATTGGTTTTTTCTTCTTTTTCCACACACAATACAATGTACACAAAATATAGATAAGATACAGATAAAGAAAAGTGGCCTACTAAGTTAAACATTGCATAATTGACTATAATAATTGACATGCACTATATTTATGCCAGTTGTTGCAGGTAGGTGTAACAAACTAAATATAATAAGTGATAAGTCAATGCCCATGGGAGAATCATAATGACCACCGACATGCTAAGTGTAGACGTGCATACCCATCTAGCCAGGCGGTCCATCATAAAAGTCTACACTTGTTGAGCTTGCCATCTCAATACTCCCCCTCAAGTTTAACTCTATCTCTATAACTCTAAGTAAGCTTCAAAACATTCGAAGCTTCTCTATACCCAATGTCTTTGTGAAAATGTTAGCTATCTGATCTTGTGTGCTGGAATATACCAAGTTAATCTCTCCTATAGGTACATTTCTCTCTCAAAAAGTCATATATGCACCTCAATGTGTTTTGTTCTAGCATGGAACACTAGGTTCCTAGCTAACTATATGTTGCTCATGTTGTTACAATGAATGACAATTGGACCATCTCCATGCACATCCAAGTCACCCAATAACTTTTACAGACATACCATCTCACATGTTGCCATAGCAGCACCTTTATACTCAGCCTTTGTACTCGATAAAGCAACTGTAGGTTGCTTTTTACTGCTCCATGTAACATCTATACTACCAAGGAAAAACATGAATCCATTAGTAGATCTTCTATCTGACATTCTATCAACCAAATCTACATCAGTGTATTCAAACACCTGCACATCCTCAACTGCCTCGTAAAAAAGTCCATAATGTAAAGTGGACTTCAAATACCTCAATATGCGTTTGACTGCATCCAATTGACTATATCCAAGTGAGGCTTTCTAGGCATCTACATAAATTGACTAATAAGGCCAATAGCATAGCTCAAGTATAGCTATGTGGTAGTCATGTAAAAAATCAAATTCTCTACTATCTTCTTGAGCATAGTAGAGTCTTCTATCTTATCCCCAACATTAGCACTTTACATGTTGCTCCAATGGTACTAAATGAGGCTTACATGTTGTCATACCATACTTGGATAATATATCCAAGCCATACTGCCTCTGGGATAGCCATATACTATCATCACATATAATCACCTCAATACCAAGAAAGTATCTTAGCTAACCTAAATCCTTCATCTCAAACTTCTTCTTAAAAAAATTCTTAACTTTAGCAATTCCATTGTCACTGTCACCTATAATAATCAAGTTATCCACATAGATGACTATGATAACCAACTCCCTTTCTCACATAAAGTGAGTGATCAACATTAGAAATATAGACCATGCTCTAGGTGCTTGCTTCAACCCATAGAGCGCATTCTTTAACTTGCACACATATGTGGGATGCTCTAAATCCTCATAACCTGTTGGCTGTTCCATATACATCTCTTCTTGTAATTCACCATGCAAGAAGGCATTCTTAATATCCATTTTTTGCAAACTCCAACCTTTGGTTGCTGCCAAAGCAATCACACATCTAATAGTTGCGATCCTAGCAATTGGACTGAATGTCTCTTCATAATCTATGCCATATGTTTAAGCATAGCCTTTTGTAACCAACCTAGCCTTATACCTACTAAACCAAACCATCTAAATTATGCTTGATTTTGTAAACCCACTTACAACCAATAGCTTTCTTGAACTTAGGCAAGGGTACACAATCCCAAGTCTTATTGGCTTCTCTTGCAACCATCTTCTTGTCCATTGTTGTATCCCAATGAGCATGACCAACAACATCCTCAAAATAAGTAGGTGCAACATCCTCAACTACTTCACCATATTAGCATAATGGTGAGCTACATAACCTTTATAACTAAATCTTTTAACAAGGTATCTAACCTTCCTAGACCTGTGTACCATTGGATCAATTAGTGGAGCCTTTACATTACTATGTACTCTTTGTACACATGGTGTCTTGATTGAAGGAATACCAAGCTCATAATCCAAACTCTTTGAACCATTAGAATCTCTATTAAATCCGGAATGACTAGTAGATGCATTATTACCATCCAACACTTTTTTCTTTCCTTTTTCTTTAGTTGCAATACTCGTAGATCCACCTAAAGATGTGGGGCTACTCCTAGACCAAGGGCTAACTATAGATATAGTACTAGATGATGTTTTTGGTCCACTATGGCTCTGTGATTTTTGCTTTTCTTTCTGCACATAGCTATCATAATCATCATCATCATCTAACACATCACTAATAGATGCATACCAATTGCTCATCTCATAAAAAATAACGTCCTTGCTCACTCTGAACTCACTTGTGATAGGGTTATAACAACGATACTCTTTTTGCTCTAAAGAGTATCCAATAATAAAAATATATTTTTTAGCCTTCGGATCAAGCTTCTTTCATAGCTCATCTGGCACATGAATATATGTAATATAGTCAAACACTTTTAAGTATGACACATCAAGCTTATTGCCTATAAAGCATTCTTTGGGGGTCATCCCATGAACTGCAACTATGGGAGTTCTATTCATAATATAGATAGCAATATAAACAACTTCATACCAAAAATATTTTGGCATATTCTTTTCAGCCAATCAATTCTCGTGCAACTTTTGCAATGTGCCTATTTTTTCTTTGTTCAATCCCATTTTGTTGTGGAGTATACCTGTAAGTAAATTGTCAATTTATCCCATGAGACCTCAAGAAGCCACTAAACTCATTAGAGAGGTACTCTCACCCTCCACATGATCTCAAGAACTTAACTTTTAAGCTTGTTTCTATTTCAACAGCCACCTTGAAAGATTTGAAGTACTCAAATATATTACTCTTTTCCTTCATAAAGTATACCCATAGCTTTCTTGAACAATCATTATTAAGCGTGACAAATATTTGCTATCATCAAAAGATACATTATGTGTAGGTTCCCAAATATCTGTATGCACAACATTAAGTATATTTCTGCTCACATCTTTGTCACATGAGAACGGTTATCTTGCCTGCTTACCAAATCGACATGCTTCACATAGTTTATGAAATTCTGCAACTCTAAAAGCAAGCAACCTGTAACCAATCCTTTGGATTGCATTAATTTTAGCATTTTCATATTTGCATATCCAATATGTTTATGCCATATTTCAATGTTTGCAACCACTCCTTTTCCTTTAGCATACATAGTACCATTCGTTCTAGGAATTATGGTATCTAAAGTAAATATGCGGCCAACTCTATTTCCTTTTGTGACCAATCTACACGTATCGTTAAAGTCCTCTACAAAATAACATTTTGCATTAAATCGAGCCTATAATCCTTGCTCTACTATTTGGCCAATAGACACTAAATTCTTTGTGACTAATGCACATATAATACATATGATAGGCTCTTTTGTCTAGCCATTATGCAAGGATAAGAGAACCTTTCCAATATGTGAAATTTTGGTGGCATGAATCATCACTTGTCTGCACATAACTTGGATTTTGTAAGTCATATATCTATCCAAACCATTCAACGTGATTGGTCATATGATTAGATGTACTTGAATTGTCATACCATACATCATCATGTGTCCCTTTTGTGTGACAACATTCATCATATGATGCATAACAAATAGACACTCAAATTTTTCCTCATTTTGTCGTGAAGAGGATGCATAGTTTCGTTGCTCCAATTTACCGTTATGAATATCATCCTTCTTAGCATAAAAATGGGATGCAATATGACATGTTTTGCCACAATAATGACAAACAATAGTAGAATTTCTAGAACCTTTGTTTTGCTATCAACCTCTTCCTCTAGAGCTTCCCTTGCTCTAAAGTTTCAATGTCTTCCGTACATATATAGAAGTGACATGATTTCTAAGCTTAATCATTATTATAAGGCCACCCAAAGTAGATAAAACCAAATTATCATAATTATGTATTGCATCAATCACTGCTAAAGCATATCCAATGCTCCTCACCTTCAAAATATACTCATTGATAGATATTTTCCCTTTCTTTAAGGTATTCAACTCTTGCTTGAGTTGTATCTTCAATGCCTTTGTATTTACTAAAAACATGTTCTAAAAAATTGTCCAAGATGCGTGTGAAGTTTTTACATTCCTGATATATCCCAGCATAGTATTATCAATGATTGTAGGTAGCCAATACATTAGTTTTTTGTCTTTTGCATTTCATTCTTTCCAAGCCTTTAATTTATCTACAATTGCACGGATACTCAACTTTGGCTCCTTTTGTTCACTTGAAATGAACTCATAAAGGCCATTTTCAATGAGAAAATTTATCATATAGAACTTCCATGAAGGGTGGTTATTCTTGTCTAGTTTTGTAATGATGGGATTTCCATTGTTCTCTGTCATTATCATAAAAATGATATAAAACAACAAGCAAATCTTATGCAACCTTTCACAACAAGTGCATAGCAAAACACCAAAAATAGTACATATAACCTACAATCTATTTGCAAATAAAACTTATATTTTCTTCTGGCAAACACTTCAAAAATTACGAACTCAAAATTTGTAACATGTGCACCCACTATTGGTCAGGTTGATCTTGAGCAACCATCCAGGCACGAAATCCAAAATTGTAGTATACCTTGAAACAGTTGTCCACAACCTTGTAGTTCTAAAACAGGGCTCGAAATAGCCTTAGATACCCAAAAAAATAGCGGCCAAGCCCATTGCTTATCTGTAGTATATATAATGCTCTGCTTGCACACCAAATCTCAGAGTAATCTAAGATTTTTACTCTGCCCCTACTTCTGGTACCTCCATTGGTACTATCCAAGAGAAAGAGTGGAAGAATGTGAAAGCTTCTTATTGGTTGGTTGCTTGTACGAATCCTTGCTTCTTCTCCTTCACTTTAGCCTTCAAAACTTGTCTCTCTTAGTAGCTCGCTCTGAAACCATGTCAAGAATTGTGTGGTGGGGGGACTTGCTTGAGTTGTTGCGCCAAACACATATTGTACACACAAGAGGAAGCTCACTCAAGATACAAGAAGAGAGATGGAGGCCAAAACGTTTTTTTGCTGGTTTTTTCTTCTTCTTCCACACATAATACAATGTACACAAAGTATAGATAAGATATAATATAAAGGAAAGTGGCCTATTAAGTCAAACAATGCATTGATGACTAGGAAATTTGTGCAAAAAAGGCACCAAAATGTACTCATCATGGGAACATCTATTGTAAAATAGCATTTTTATTTTGTATCTCTTGTCAAAAAAATCAAATATGAAGCAATGTAACAATGTGGATCCAAAGGTTCACAATTTAAAATGTGAAAGGAAAAGGAATGGTCAAACAGTTTTTGTCCTATTGCCAAAATTCAAGGGTCTTTAGACCTTAGTCCATGTATGCAAATTCAATTTTATATATCAAGAAAAGAAAAGGAGGAGGCTTGTTGAGTGATTTGGGGAGGTGGGAGGTTGAGGTGGTTACAACCTCTCTCTTTCTTTATCTTCTCCTTTCATGCTTCATTTCTCTCTCTCTCCTCATTTGGCACAACTCTCATTTCTAGTTCTTGTTTCTTTCTCTCTTGTGCTTCATTTCCTATTCTCATGGAGAGTGAGGAAGAGAGTGAGAGTGAGGATGGCATTAGTGATGGATCTCTTGTGTGCCTTCTTCTCTCTTGTATGTTTTGAGCATCGTTTCTTAGTGAAGAAGGAGTTCTCTTGCATGTTTTCATGGCCAACAAGCTATTTGCAGCTTCTACTTGGCCGGTTTGAGCTTCTCTTTGTGCTATGGCAGGGTGTTGTTCATGCATAATTGACTGGCACTATATCTATGCCAGCTCTAGGTAGGTGTAACAAAATAAATATAATAAGTGATAAGTCAATGGCCATGTGGGGATCATAATGACCACGGACATGCTAAGTGTAGATGTGCAGACCCATCTAGCTAGGTAGTCCATCGTCAATGTCCACACGTGTTGAGCTTGCCATCTCAACATCTTAGTCATTGGTGGTTGGTATAGATGATGAGCTAGGTCACTGTTGACCACCTCTCGACTTTATAGTGGATGCATAGGATTGCCACCTCCTAGACTTAGTTAATAGAAATAGGCTAATATAATTGGCATGATATTTTCTAATGTGTTGAGAAGATTATTTGACGTATTTTAGACTCAAGGATATTCCATTAATTTATCACTACACATAAGAACCAAATTCAATAGAATATATAAAGATCAAGACTGCTTGAGCATGTTAATTTTGCTATTTCCTACAATTCTCATGAAATGTGGATATGCAATGAGACTCCTAGGCATTGATTGACATGCTTTTACATTGCTAAAACACTCTACATACTTTGTTACCCTCTAGTAATTGAATTCCATTTCCTTGACCCACATTGTTTGCTTTCCATGCCTCTGATTATACAACCCTCTCACCCATATGAACATGCATTATGTGTATGAGGAGAGAGGTGCAAAATATTGGAGGAGAGAGAAATAACATAATTATAGTAATTGAAATCCTTCATTGTATGCAACAAAAATGGCATCAACGTGTTCCCCATGATCAATAGGCTTGCTCTCTATAGTCAAGTCATCATATTGATCGTGCTTATTAGAAAGGAGTTTATGATCATAGGCATCACACAAAGCACATGAAAAGTGTGCCTCTTGTTGATCACATTTCTTCATCTTGTGTCTCTTCCCATCTTGATTTGTATGAATTACATTTCATTTATTGAATGGCATTTGAGTTTCATTTAGTTCCATTTGGGCTCCCCCCACCCAAAAGTCCTCATGTTCAATGGCCACTTTACCTTGAATTTTTAATGCAAAGTGTATTATTTTTACATAAACTTGGAATTTGAACCCTTCAATATTGCCCCCAAGTGTAGCTAATAATCTGTATTGCCTTGCATCTTTAAATGATCTATAAAATGTGATTTTCATACCTCAAAAAGCATGCTATCTCCTTGACTTTTTCTTGCATTTTGGACCTCGAACATGTTGCAAATTTGTTGAACTACATGATAGTGTGTAACCTATGAAACTTTGCATATGACAATTTGGAATTGTAATGTAGCTTTGAGACTTGATGCAGGGTACTTTGAGGATACATTCCAAAATGCAAACATTACTACGTATACAAAAACACACTACTTTAGGTAGTAGCTTACTTGGTAAATGTGGATATCGGTGGGAAAGTACATATCGACCTCAGCCTAGGAGGCTTGGAGGGATGAGGGAATCATGTGGTGTAGCAGTCTTGTTTAGAGAAGACCTTTGAGATATGGTCCATGTGGTGCACATAGAGATGGTGAAGCAAGATACATGTGGAATAGAATGGATACAGATAGACCTAGCAATATCTACGTTGTAACATGTTACTTCCCTCTAGCATACTAAGGACATCATGAGATTCATGAGCATTGGGAATATCTTACTAAAGTAGGAGATTTCAATGCTTGTATAAGAAATAGACAACTTACTTTTTATGAGACAAGTATTGAAATGTTCAAATAACTTGCACTAGATGAGGTGGGGTTACTCAAATCAAGTAAAGATGGAGGATTAAGTGAATATGGAACACACTTAGTGACATTGGGGAGTGCACACAATCTAGCCATTCTAAATGGATTGTCACAATGGCCAAGATCAGATGGTTTCACATGTTGGAATAGTGAGAAAGGAGAAAGTGTACTGTGGATTACTTGGTTATTTCATCAAGCTTAATACCATAAAACAAGAGTTTTGAGGTCTCAGATAGATTGATTGACTTACTAATAGATCATGCGATTCATAATGGCATGTCGTCATACACAATAGATACCATCATACTTATCTAGATTTCCACATTATAAATTTGTAGAGGCAACCTGCCATGTATATAATACTATAGTTTGAAAGGCATTGGTGGAGCTAGATCCACATATTCCAGTAGATACATTCATGAAAGGCAACCTGCCATGTATATAATACTATGTTTAAAAGGCATTGATGGAGCTAGATCCACTTATTTTGCTAGATGCTTTTACAAGAGATCTAGTCTAAAAACTACATATTTCAACAATCCATGCATTTCCACACATTGCGCCATCTAGTATGCCACCATGTATATAATACTACATTTGAAAGGCATTGATGGAGCTAGATTCACATATTTTGCTAGATGTTTTTACAAGAGATCTAGTATAAAAATTACATATTTCAACAATCCATGCATTTCCGGACATTGTGCCATCTAGTATGCCGCCATAAGGCTTAGTTCCATAGAATGGTTGGTATAATTATGAATATAGAGAAACATGGGCATAGCTCCAATGAGAAATAGCCCTTAATGTATGCATAGGTAGGCATGCTTGAACACTCTTTAGATGCCTAGTGCAGAAAAAGAAAGATGAATACTTAGCTAAATTGGAATTGATATGTATTCTATGTTCTTGGGACAAGATAACCAAAGGGCATGGAAAAGACTTCATGAGAGTTAGCTGCCAATATAGATTATTAGACCCGATGACTAGCATGGATATGCAGCAAGATGTACAATGTTCTAGATCATGACCATATGTCTCTCCTCTCTATTTCTAGACCAACACAATGCAAATTTTTCCAAAAGAAGAGAGTGAAACATGCCATATGAAGGTTAAAAAATGGGATAGCTCATGATCATGATGGGTTAGTGGTACAACAATTTGCACATGCTTGCGACATTCTAGCACTTGCACATGCTCATATTTTCAATAGGGCCATTCGAGAGGGATTTCTAGCTAACTTGTTATAAATCATATAATTATATTACTAATTAAGAGAGGAGATTCTATGATACTTAAGTAATTGCAAGACCATTATGATTGGCCACATGCTAGCTAAGATATATGGAATTACTATGGAGCAAGCCTTGAGAGAGTGGGTTGAGAGGCATTGCATAAGATCAAGAGGTCAAGCTAGTTTTAGATAGGGATATATCACATTAGACCATATTTCCACACTGAGGGTGATTATTGAGGAATGTTGATGTAATATTTCCACACAATAAAAGTTAGTTGATTAGTTCGAATGTTAGTCAATTAATAAGTTAGTAAGATTACTAACTAAAGACTAACTAAAAAAAGAAAAGAAAAAAGAAAAACTAAAATATATGTTAAAAAATTTAGAGTTGTAAATCCGATATTTTTCTCGGATTGACAAGGACCATAGCCACCCTTCACGTAAGTTATAACGTGAACGAGACTTATGAGCTATATTAATCACTAGTATTAATGTGTATAGTTTGGATAGTCCAAAAATATTAGATTTTGGACAAAACTAGTATATTTTAGATATTTTAGATATTATCCTAAAAAGATATGGAGATTTTTAGAACTAGATGTCATTTAAAAGAAAAGACAAGTGATGTTTTAGTTATTTTTGGAGATTTTATCAAAAGAAAAAATAAAGAGAGGGATTTGTGAAATCGGGCGCACCGCGATCACAGTCTACAGATAGAAAACAACACTTTGAACAAAGAAAAGAAGGAGTGAACCAAGAGCTTTCTAACCAAGTGTCTTGGCGTTTTACCCCCCTTTTGGAGCCAATGGAACCATCAGATTTATGATCTGAGCATCATATCACTAATCTTTCCAAGATCCCCCTCCACAAAGAGCTCCACTTCTCAGCCACAAGCCCTCTTCTCTAATTCACTATAAATATAAGGCATGGGGAGGCACAAGAAAGCATAAGGAGACCCCGAGAGGCTGCGAGAGAGAGAGAGAGAGAGAGAGAGAGAGAGAGAGAGAGAGAGAGAGAGAGAGAGAGAGAGAGAGAGAGAGAGAGAGAGAGAGAGAGAGAGAGAGAGAGAGAGAGAGAGAGAGATTACCCCGAGAGGCTGCACAATTCCCTCTATCTCATTCCTCAACTTAGCCATCTTCTCCTACACTCTCCCATCTTGAATCTATTCCGCCTTCTTAATCTCTTGAGTCTACTTGCGGACGATGGCCTCCAAGCAAAGAATGTTGCATGCGGATGGCAATCTCACAACTAGAAATGAAGCTTTGGGCAAAGGCATCACTATCAATCCAACTGCGTTCCAATTGTAAGTAATGTATTTTCAAATTGATAGATGCTTGTTTTGATTCTCGTATGAGATACATTAGGCCCCATACTATGATGCACGAGTATAGGTCATCGAAAGGGATAAATTTTATCTCACATATTCAAAAGATCAAGCTTGTAAAGTGCATGTATTAAGGAAAGTTAATTCCACCTAGTTGCATATGGCTTGTTCGTTGATAGTGCAATTATAAGGAGGAATCAGTCAAGGGTTATGAATGGCATAATCATGATATTAAAAATTGTGCATACAAGAGTTAAGTAAAATTTACATAGAATCTCTCTTTGATCCCAAGGGGAAGAGCAGATATGCGATGGAAATATTATTGCAAATATTCTTGCATTGCTTGGAAAGAATATAATTGGTTTTTTTTTTGTTGGTTGATCTAGCAACATCCTAAATGCTTTTACATTCAATTGGTTGTTAGTTTGTTGCTTGGATGATTGTTCCAAGTGCTTGTGATTTATGCGAAACGCACAGCAAGGGTCTGTGATGGCAAGTTGCCATGGGGATAAATGAATGTTTTTGTAGAAAATGATTTTAGGGATGAATGCCTTATTGTGTTGGATTCATCCCTAAAATCATTTTCTACAAAAACATGATCACCTCCATGATCGCACCGCGGATTAACCCAAAGAGGGCACTGCTCGATTTATGGGCCGAAGGTCGGGTGGTGAAAAGGCTTGGTGAAAAGGCCAACCACGGGAATGATGTTTCGCTCCTAGACAACTTGCAGGTCAGTTGGAGCTCTGGACACCCCTTGCTAGGTGGAGTTGAAGACCTCCATGCCCCCCAACGTCTTTGACCTTAGAAATTGTTAGGATAGAACCTCGATTCATGTCGTTTTAGGGGACCGGAATGGGACTATGCCCTATGGGCAGAGAGGTCGAGCACTGCATCCCTCTTGTTTACCATTCTCTTTGAACCAAGTATAGCATGGGTCTGCTTTGGCTTGGGTATCTTTGTGTAAAGTAGGATGTCCAGGATCCGATGCTAGAATGCTGTTAGGAGACCTTGGCCATTAGGAGCCCAAATTTCAAGTCGATCCTAGTGGGTTTGGCTGTGAAAGTTCCGTTACGAGGCGGATTCGGGAAACCCTAGGTGACAAAACTCAGAACATTCCATGGGAATTTCAGGCAGTGACACTTAGATTCGTTTCTCGATAGACCACTAAAAGCATGCCTGGATAGCCGATGGGAGCCGTTGGGTGGGCACCTTACAATTGAGCATGTAATAAAAATATATACTCTATTTTGTAGATCTTGGTAAGGCATTTGATATGGCACCATGTGCTAGAATCATGAGGAGGCTACAAGATATTGATGTCCCTAAGGAGATATCGTAGAGTATCTATGCCGTATATGAGATGATGATCAACCCCCTTGGGGTATCTTAGCCTCAATTAGTAGCACTATTGGAGTGAAATAGGGATGCCCACTTTCACCCACATTGTTTGGCTCTACATAAATGAGGTTTCAAATTATATTGATAGAGAGGGAGGAGTTGGAGCCACTCTAGCTAGGCTGTTGATATTGGTACTACTCTATGCAGATGATATTGTACTTATATTAGGCTCGCTCGAGGGACTACAAAGACACTTGGACACATTATTAGCTTTTTGTAGAGATAGAGACCTTAGGGTGAATCTTGAGAAAACCAAGGTTATGATGTTCAACACCTTAGCCAATTGGGTAATGAGATTTAACCATCAATTTACATTTAATGGAAAATTAGTGGAGACTATTTGGCAAAATGAATTAAGAGTCACTTTTAGAGGGCCAAAATTAGTGAATACTATTTGACAATATGAATACTTAAGAGTCACTTTTAGAGGGCCAAAATTAGTGGAGACTATTTGACAATATGAATATTTAAGAGTCACTTTCAAAGGGCCAAAATTTTCTTGGAGAGAGACATTAGAGACTTAACTAGCATGAGCATATCCAACATTAGGTGCATTAGAGAGAGAATGTGCACATATACAATTTCATGAACCACACACCTAACTATGGCTCTTTGATACACTAGTTACATTCACGCTCCTCTATGCAGCAACCATGGGGCCCAAGCCGCTATCACACATGGAGATAACCATTGATAGATCATGATGGACAAGAGAGGAAGTTTGATGATGGATGGGAGCATAAGGAGCGACTGTTGGTCATGATGACATGACATATGATACAAGTGAAAAGTTCAACCCCACATGAGATCATTAGAGTAGAGATGGCGACATCACCTACTATGGTTGAGGCCTTACTCTAGGCAATGGATTTTATACATAGATCATGGGAACTTCCTCAAGATAGATACCCATGGCTAACACCCCCGTTGGCTTCATCTAGACAATTAGCAACAAAGGATGATAGACATTGTTAGTATCCTCAACTGGATACATGGATGAGCTTGCATGGTTTGCAAATTGATAGATTACCTCCTTATGATTATATCTTGGATTTCCTTGCAGTTGAACTTAGTTGATAGAGCTAAACCACATGATCAAAGTAGACATATTGAGACTAGAAATAAAGAGAACTTGGACTAAACCCCTTTCTCCACATGGCACGAGGATGGCACACAACAAGAGTCACTTCCTTTAGCCCTTTAAGGATGGGTTCATTGTCCAACCAAGCTATATGGATGCTAAGCTACCACATGGGCTATGTACAACTCTTGGGCATGTCCATATCTCAAGACATCATCTAAGGATTGAGACAGGTAGATGGGAAGGTATGGAGATATAAGATCACATGTGCCAACTTTGTGAGAGAGAGCCAAACACAAAGAAGCATTGCCTCTATCAATGTATAGTATACTATGACATTTGATGAAAACACCACTATCTATTTTGAGAGGATTTTGGCTCTATAGACAAGGAGATGCAATTTGAGGACCAAAAGTGTTTGGGATTCTTTCTTAGAGCCAACATTATTGATTGATAGCTAGTAGTAGGGACAGATTGCAAAGTAGCTTCATCTTTAGGAGGTACCTTCCTGGACAAAGCAATGGCACTTAGTTAAGTGAGATGCCCACATCTAGTCTAGGAGGAGACCCACTAGACACCCTTATCATAGACAAATTAGAGCTATCATTGAGCACCATAAGAGATAGATGTTGAGGCATCTTAACTTCATAAAGCTAAATCTCCACTTGGGAGAGATACTTCACTTAGTGAAAAATCTTTTCTACAATTTCTCATTTTTTATTTTCTTTCCTATTTTAGTATTATTATTTACATTTGTACTATTGACATATTCTTACATAGAATATTTCGTGATTTTTAGTCTCATAGGCATATAGTTTACATTTTAAAAGCCGAGAGATGCATGCCATTATATGTATTGGTTTGATCTCATTGGCCACATTGGCCTTTTAGAGACTTTAATATCATCATCATCATCATCATCATCATCATCAACATCATCTCTCTCTCTCTCTCTCTCTCTCTCTCTCTCCAAAATATCAACATGGGTTGTGCAAAAAACTATCCAACACTTGGGTGGATTGTTGTGCAAGTGGTGATGGGTAGCAAATAATGGCAAGACCTTGAGTATACCATTTGTATACATCATATTGAAGAGGCATAGGTGATAGAAATCTTCTATCCACCTTTTGTTCATCACTATGTTCAACAATTCAAAGATGTGGTGACCTTAATTTTTATCAAACGATGTTAACACATAGCTACAAGCTTCAAATCTTCACTCCCACATTGTCACCTCCATTGATTTTTGATGTGATTGCAACCATCAAAGAATAAAGGTAGAAAAATAACATAACAATGGTATTCATCAACAGAATACTAAGTGAGGAACTCTACAAGGCCTTGGTAGGAAACTCAAGCTTGTAGTAAGACATACTAACTAGGGTCTTTGAAGAAGCCATTCAAGTAGATGACTGGCTCAAGGAGAGAAGCTCTAGGAACTCAAAATGAGGTGAGGCTAGCTCTAGAACCTCAAAAAGGGCAACCACATCTAGCAAACGGTCAATCCCAAGTAGCCAAGATAAGGGAAAGAGAACTGACCAGAACAGGAGCTAGCGGAGATGAAAATGGAGATAGTAAGGCTACAAGAAATGGTGAGGAGATCAATTCATCCACATGTCCAATGCGTGTATTGTGGCAGAAACCACCTTCCAACCGAGTGTTAGGACCCTAGGTCCCAACCTTGCACCAATTGCAGTAGGTTCAGTCATGATGCCATGCATTATAGACTACCGAGACGACTCCCGTACTCACAACCTTACAACCGGCCTTACCTAGGGAATAGGCCACCAAATTTCTTTGGGAGAGGAGCCCCATTGGCTCTCCCAACACCTAATGATACTAAACCAGCCATTCCTAGGATGGAGATAAATCCCACAGGCATACCCCAACCACCTGGACCTTTCGTAACCCATCCACCGAGCGATGCTCCAATTTACTATGTGGAGGAGTTGAATGATGACAAGCCCTATGTGATCTCTTACATCTCGTATGACGAAGAGGGAAATCCAATCCTCATGGATTATTGACTAGTACCGGTGATGGAACTAGGTAGAGGTAGAGGCATAAGCTTAGGGGGGAAAAACCAAGAACCAATTTCTTGTTGGATTCGCAGTCACCTAGGACACATCTCCTCACACTACCCTAAATGGGAGCAAGCTAATCAAGAAAAGGCCAATCTTAGGTGCCCAGAGTGTGGAATCACTCACTTGTTTGCCAAATGGAGCAAGCTAATCAAGAAAAGGCCAATCTTAGGTGCCCAGAGTGTGGAATCACTCACTTGTTTGCCAAATGCCCTAGATAAAAGCCAACCTCTAGTGTGGCAAACAAGCCATCAATACCATTGGGGATATTTGGAGTGAAGACATTTGACGAAGAGGACACACGTATCTCGTTACACGTCATGACTCGGGCACAGATGAAGCAAGACAGTATATCATTGCCTGGACCTAGCAATCTAAATGCAGCCTCAATAGGGAAAAAGAGTTGTAGGTAAAGGAATAAGTGGATGGAGGCCAAGATCATGCTTAAAATGGAGAGTTCTAGGACACTGCCCATAGGAAAGAAAGTCACTGACACAGAGGCACATACATTCGCTCCAAGGACTATGAAGAAGGGGAGTGCTATGATGGGGGAGTACTCCAACCCAAAACTCCAACTCAAAGCCATAGAGAAGGTCAAGGAGTGGGTAAAAGAGGCCCAAGAGCACCTTAAGGACAGTAAGCCCTTTTTGGAGGATGAGATCGATGATCTCTCAAGTGTAAGCACACCAGCTTTGCCTCCATGACCAAAGTTGAAAGATCCATTTGCACCACAAGCAATGTCGTTTAGATGGATTTTAAATGCTACACAATAGCAAACCATTCCAGGCCATTGGCCAAGGAATGCAAGACTACAAGAAGAGCAAGTAGCTAGCGATCTTCTTACAACACTAATGACTACCCTACTTACTCTAAGCTTGGGCGATTTGCTCAGGAACATCCGACTCTATGGCAAGAACTGAAGCAATGGGTTGAAGGACCAATGGAGCAAGGGGCAGTTGACCTACATGATCATGACACGGTAACTTAGATACCCAATTTGACACTACACTCAGTGCCCAAGTCCTTACATGTTAATGATTTTTGGGAGGGCACAAATATGCATGCAATCCTACCAATCCTAGCACTAGAAGATGCCACACAAAAAGGGATCCTTTGGACACGGGGGCAAGAGTTAGTGGATACAAAATCATTGTTGGGACGTATGCTTAAAATAGCTTACACTATGCAATGTCGACTACCAGTCACAGCGCATTCATCTAGCCATCGACAATGTATGAATGATCACAGCTTTTAGCAATGGTAGCACAACTCCATTGAAGCCTACAAAGCCACTAGTAAAGCAACCCACCACCCAACCTAAGGAGGGGGGTCATGACTTGTCACAACTCGCCAAATCCCAAAGCCAACAAACTGTTGAAATCAAAGCTAAGGCCCATGCACCACAACTTAAATGGATGCTTAAACATCAAGGGCCACCACCTAAAACCGCACAATCACAACCTCTCAAGGCTAGGAACTCATATTCGAAACCTAGGAGGCAAAGAACGAACTATAGGCATCGATGAATGGTCAAGCAATGATGGGTCCCGAAGATCTTATTGCAAGCATAAGGCTATTACAAGTGTAATGCCTAGATATGGATACCTAAAGCCAAGATGTCTAAGGACACCACTCAAACGCCGTCCTCAAACTTGACCACACTAAGCCATGTGATAGAAAACATCCCAATGCCACAAATGACTCAGCTTGTGAAGTCCATAGAACCCCAAATGCATAAGTCGACAAAGACTAAACAAGTCTATTGACTAATGTCGTAGCCTACTACTCACACACTACCTCAACCTAGTCCTACCAGTGCCCCTAAAACCTCACCAGTATTTAGTAGCTCGACACCCATAACTCCAACCAAGCCCATCACACAAGAAGCCCAAACACACTCTCAAGAGCAACTAAAGCCACAACCATCAACTGCCAAATTATCTAGTTTAGTCAAACCCCAACCACTTGTAGGTTGCCTTAGACCCTCTTACGAACGAAGATCAATTCTCACTTTGGCCGTGAACTTCACTCAAAATATGAGGGATGACTTGGTAGCCTACCTTCAACAGTTGGATGCCACATTTACCGCACTTGCTAAAGGCTATGATCAATTCTCACTTTGGCCATGAACTTCACTCAAAATATGAGGGATGACTTGGTAGCCTACCTTCAATAGTTGGATGCCACATTTACCGCACTTGCTAAAGGCTATGATCGACTAGACCTAGGTCTTTTGGATGAGATTTTAGCAACAGAGGTATGGACGCTACCTTGCTCATGGGAGGAATTCGAATTCGTATTTTTTCAAGCTCCCTTGGCAGTCGAGAAATTAATTGCAACCAAGATATCTCGAGAACACGTATGAAAACAATGCCTCATTACATCTTATGACAAGAGCACTGTCCTTGCCACCGAGTAGGAAATTGAGGAGTTGAAGCAACTTGCTGACAATGACTCCTCTTTGTTGAGAAAATGGTATGCTCTATGACTGCAGTGGGAACAAGAAGGCTACCAAATCATGACCAATGGTGAGCAGCAATGCACCATAAAGACCTCTGAGTATGATCCCACATATGTAGCTCCAACCTCCTATAGGGTGTTGACCACCATTTGTAACTGACCCCAAGAAGAGCACCTCCTGAACCACTCGTATTTAGATCGAATTCTGACTAAGGAGGAGGTACACGTTGCCAATCAAATAGACTATGGTGACTTCCTCATGGATGTTCTCACCTACATCACTCAAGTAGGCATCCGTCCTTTCGACATGGACTGCTATGCTAATCTAGAATACAATCCAAACTTCTATGCTTGGTTCATGCGAAAGTAAAACATCGTAAGCATGCACTGAATACCCTTGACCTCTAAAACCTTAATCCTAGGGAGGATTCTTCTCAATTCCAAAGGGGAGGGGTAAGAGTCAAAACATGTAAACGTGTAAGGTGAATGGAACATGCAAGGAAAAAAGCCTCAATCAATGTCCAAAATAAAAGAAGAGTGGATGAAAATCAACTTGTGATTGAGCAAAAAAGTCATAATTTTTTTGGAATGAATGGATTGCTTGAACGAAATTTTCTCTTTTTGTACTTAACCAATTTATTCTTTCCATAAAAGCATAATCAATTGTTGCTTACCTTTCAGCAAGAAATTATCTTAAGGACACTAATGGTGAACTATGGCATCATGGCAAGAACTCAAAATGGCAGCACAGCAGGATCGAGCCCACTAGCTCCCATTCATGAAAGAAGAAAGGGAAAGGTACCACATCTTCCTCGAGAACCTCACCTACAGCCAGCTAAAGTTTAGAACTATCCACCACATCGAAGAAGTCTTGGCTAAGGAGGAGGCTGCCCAAAGAGTCGTAGAACAATGTAATCTAGCAAAATATGTCAAGAAATTTGGGCAAGAGATCGACCACGCCAAATGCGTAGAGTTCTTGAGAACCTACAACCCTGACAGAGAATGTGGCATAGTGACAATTGTAAGAGGAGAAGGAGCCAAGGAGGTACAGGTCTAGCTTAGTAAAGCCTTGGTGGAGCACTAGGGCTGGAACCCAAGGTGGAAAGGAGACCAAAAAGGGATGTCTATGTCGTGTTGAACATGAAGAAGGACTAAAATCTGATCAATGATGGTATCAGCATCCAAGACATCCTAGACCCAAAGATAAGGCTCCAAGCAAAGGTCATCCACTCCTTATTCTCCAGCCAAAGGTATAATATGCTTATGCACAAAATCAATGTGCCCACATTAGAGACCTTGGCAGACCACTCAATGGATGAGGTCGATTGGAATGGGTATATGAGAAAGATGGTCAACCAATTAGCCAAATTACTGGCCCTCGAAAGTAGGTTGATAGGTGGAGAATCCCTAACATCAAAAGGTGGATCTGAAAGAAAGAAACCATCATCAAAATCCTCATTCATTGGGTATGGGGGAGTTCTAATGGCTCTTATCCAAGAGGTAGTGAAAGAGACGCAGAAGGATGAAGAAGAAGGGGTTGATGAGACACCAGAATGGTCGCCTCCTTGCCATGAACGAGAGCAATCCAACGAAAGGACAGTGAGTGAGGAAAAAGGAGAGTACCAAGCACAATCTAGTTGAGGAGGGGCCAAGAAATCAAAGAAAAATGCTCCACAGAAGAAGGCCAAAGAAGAGAGCAGGAAGAAAGAAAAAGCAGATCTGACAAAAGTCCAAAGGGAGTCCAAAAGTGTCAAAGAAAAAATAAAAAGAAGAGAGAAGGAGGAGATGAAAAGTGTAAAAGAGGAATCCAAGGTTGAAGAGGAAAGGAGGACAAAAGCAGAGCAGGAGGCCGAGGAGTTAAGGAGGAAGGAAGAAGAAGACATAGCCCTCGCCATCTGCCTCTCAGTGGAGCAACCTTCAAGGGAAGAAGAGCTAGTTGCCATGAGTCCACCCAGATGAAAAGGCCCAAGCACCAACTCCCAAGCACCCAGAAACCCGCCACCCCCAGTAATTGAGGGTAAGGGAAAGGGTCTAATCAACCCCATCCCAACCATCCTACTGCTCACCACCCCAGTCACTACACCCACCCAAGGCTCTTCTACCATGGTGAATGCCAACAATCTTATGGCCCAGGTGTAATTTCTGGTCAATAAAGAGATAACTCAAGGCTTAAGTGGAGGAACCCTCATGATAGGAGCAAAAAGACAGGCAATTGTGCCGATGCAGAATCTAGATGGGACCCCAAAGGCAGAAGATAGAAGCACTACAACCACTGGTCCCACCACACTGCATTGTCTACAAAAACTATGATGACTATGTGCAGGAACTCCTATCACAACTAAAGTGGAGCAAAGAAGACAAGAAAATAGATGTCGCTAAGCTCGAGGGCAAAAGGGAGATTATGGTAACCTCTCAATTAGAAAGAATCCGTCAACCCATGTGTCCAAGAGATATCAAGGAGCTAATGGAGAGGCTTGAGGCCGAGGGAGGAGAAGAAGAGAGGTGGCAAGCAAAGCTGGCGGCTGAAACACAAAGCCTCATGAGCCTACAATGCCATTATGATGAGTTGGTAGTGCTATATAAATACCTACAAAAGGAAAACAAAAAGATACAAAATACTGTAGAGGAGCTAGCAGAGCAAATGAAGAGAGAAATTGATGGCACCAAAAGCACATAGAAGTTCTAGAAAAGAGGATGGCCTCGGAGCTTGAAGAGCAACATCACTTGGAAAGAGAAATCGAGGAATAAGAGAGGAGGATAAGACCTAAGGCATAACAAAAGCTTGGAAGAAATGAAGAAAAAATAGATGAATGGGTGGACATGAACAAAGGAAGAGTGAGAGACTTAGTGTGACTAACGCCTTTGCAGAAGATGACAGGGTGTTAGCAGAGAGCACGACAGAGGCCACACAAGTGACATTGAAAGCCCAACGATGCACCTTCCTAAGCACTCTCTTGGATGCCACATGATCTGAGGAGGAGGAGACCATTGAATCATTAAGGAGAAAGCTAGAGATCACTTGTAGGGCTCTAAGACATGAGCTGCACACCCAACCACAAATTGCAGGGCCCAAAGAAGTAGAGTCACCAAAGCATATGGGAGAAGAGAGGCAAAGGCCGACTAAAAACATAGGGCCAAGTTTTGAAAGGGGAGAACAAGATGCAAATCCTTAGTAGAAGGTTATTTAGGACAAGTTTCCACTTTGTAAGAATACCGCCACTCTTTCTGGATCTCAACGTCGGCAAAATATAGCTATGCAATAGCTAGGTCTAGGATGCGCATTACCCTCTTACCATATTTTTTGCAGGGTCCTCCAAAAAAAAAATCTCACTCCATGTGGGCCACAGTCACTACACCTAGGGGTTCTCAAGCTAGGAATGACTGGTGGCTTCGATCAACTGGCTCTGTTTCTAACCCCCTAGCCCAATTTGATTCCCCACTTCACACTTAGGGCACCTCAAGGACAAGACTTCCATACATGTCTCCCTAAGCTGTGCACTGCATCTACAATAACGCATGAAACTGGGTCCTCAAATGTGGGACACCACCCTAGGCTTGCCTGACACCCAACTCCTAGTTCCACTAACACTTGCATCATACACTACACGGAGAGGTAGATACACCCCTTAGGAAGTGCAAAACTTTGTCTTGCAGGTTGAGATTGTGTCGTATTGACCTCGGAGGGCATGAGGAGGGATCCATCCAACACCGTATTCAATTTTAAGGACCGATCCATCCATCTGCCATTCTCCAAGAAGGATCCGTCCAACACCATCTTCAATTTCAAAGGATAGATCATCCCACCATCAATGTTAGGTAGGGACCCGCCTGAACACCATCTTCAATTTCAAAGGACACATCCACCCATTGTCACCCACCGTCAGCATCAAGGAGGGACCTGCACCAACACCATCTTCAATTTCAAAGGGTCCTCAACAAGGGCTTGTATACAAACTCAAAAATCCATATGGCTACACCCACCCCACTTTCCAAGTACTATCCATCAGTGCCATGGGACTAGCACTTGGCTAGGAGGAAGGTAATGTTAACCTCAGCACAAGAAAAAGCAGAAAAAGTGAAAAAAATAGAAAAGTGCAAGTCAAGAGCTGAAAGAGGTAGCCTAGAAGGAAATTGGATCTAGAAGCACCCAAAAGTGCAAGCATGGCCACAAAAAGTCCAAGGCTCAGCCATCAGAGCCTAAAAAGTGCTAAAAAAGATAAGGTGCACCTTTGAATGTAAAGGCATAGCCAAAATCCTTGTAAAAGGGCGCTAGGCTCCCTCTTGTGAAAATTATAAGGGTAGAAGGGCGATAGGAGGGAAGTTAAGAAGATAGGAGGATAGTAGGAAAGAGGGTCTAGGCCATGGACGGCCATGTAAAAAGGGGATGACCACACAAAAGGGATTAGGGTTGTATATAGACTCAAAAAGTGAACGAGAAGCTCATTCTTTGGTGTGTGGCAAAAATGATATCTTCTTCTTCTCTTCTTCTCTCCTTCTTGTTTGCTTGTGTGTGCTTGAGAGAGGGAGTGTGAGAGCATGAGGGAGTGAGTGTGTGAGGGTGAGAGATCTAGGAGAAGAAGCTCTCCATCATCTCGTCTCTTCTTCTCTTCTCTTCTCTTGCTCGCGGTTATGGAGGATGGAACTTGAAGGTGGAGGCTTGAGGATGCTTGACCTTGCATCACAAATCATGGAGCTACTAGGTTGCTTGAGGGAGGAGGCTACTTGTTTGGGCATCAATGTAAACTCACTACACCCCCATAGGATTGAAGGCATGTTGGCTAGGTGAGAGATAGCCATTTTTTCTCACTTGAAATGCTTGAAAGAATAAGTGCTCCATGGGTCTTGGCAGTTGAGTATGAGCTCCCACTACATGGAATAAAAAGGAAACTCACTACACCTAGTAATTCTACATAAAATGATGTTGTTGAGCATATGGAGGAAGTGAAGGAAATTAGTACCCCATTTCTTCCATACATAAAAATCCATGTTGTGATAATTATTCTAAATCTAATGAGGAGAGGTCTTAAATGATCAAGCTTCCATATATGTCATGTGTAGGTAGTCTCATGTATGCTATGATTGCCACTTGCTTGGACATTGCAATCACAGAGTGAACAGTGAGAAAATACATGTCAAATTCTACCAAGAAGCATTGGAAAGCAATGAGAGGCAACTTGAGATACTTGAGTAAAAAAAGAGATATGTGCATATGCTTTTGGAGGACTAGTGATGGTGCACTTCGATACACATATACAAACAATGTAGGGAATGTTGAAAACAAAAAGTCAACCATAAGTTATGTTTTTACCTTATATGGTGTTGCAATCTAATGGATGTCTTGTTTGCATAAATACATGGCATTAGCTATTGGTAAAGCTAAATATACTACAACCATACAGGTATGCAAAGAAGCCATATAGCTTACTTGTCTAGTAGGAAACTTGGGCCTTGGTAAAGATATGCCATTGTTATACATAGTGATAGTCAAGATGCAATTATGTTTTTTAAAAAAATCCTATGTTTCATGCAAAAACCAAGCACATAGAAGTGAGGTATCCCTTCATTTGTCAAGTGCTTGAAGGCAAGTGATTTGGGCTTATTAAAGTTCATATTGATGATACCTCTTCAAACTCTCACCAAGAGTCTACCCTTTGAAATTTTTTCATATTGCAAGAAGTTGATGTGGGCATGGGTAACCTCACCAGTATTTACCTCACATATTTTCTTATTCCTTTGTCTCCCTTAAAAGAACATCAACTTTTTAAGAGGGAGGTTATTGAGATGAACACTCATGTGGCCAGTCACCATGAAACAGTGAGCAGGAGTGAGAGATAAGAGCACAAACAAAAGCAAGAGTAAGAGCTATAGAGATTTGAACGAGAGAGAGCAAGACTAGTGTGTGGGAACTTTCAATGATCACAACGTGTGACTTGCCTTCCCTTTATATTCTATCATAGTAAAGAATAAAAAATAAGATGATAGTGATGGGTGGCTACCACCTACAATGTATAGGTATGTGAGCACTAAGTATAAGGTCATATAACCAACTAGACACAAGTAGCCTTTAACCCCCCAACAACCTCCCACTTAAAGGCAAATGTGATTAGAGTGAGGAGAAAAGTATTATATTTATATATGAGTACCACTAGATGAGAGAAGACATCATCTCATCCTTAGTCCATCAGCTTTCTAAGGAAGGCATAATATTCCACTAGGATACTTTTAGTGAGCAAAATGGCAAGCCTCTCATTTGTAGAGATCTTAACATGGCATATAGTAAATGCATGTGTTTTAAGTCTTCTTCATGCTGATCTATCAACCTAAAAGAGATGCATCCACTTGTTTGTACCAATGTCATTTGGTCACATAAGCATTTGTAACAATCTTGTTTCCCTACATGTCTATCATTCCATTAGGGATATGCTCCTTTGTGAGATGCACTTCAACACATAAAATCTAGGCCTTCCTCATTATTCTCCTCTACTACAACAACTGAAAAGTTGTGTTTGATCTCAAAAGCATTAAAAAGGATGTCATGGTGTCCTTCATACTATGGCTCATCATCAACCTCAAAGTCAATCTCACTATCTTCTAGCAAAGGCTCAAGCAATGATATGTCCATGCTTCAATCTACTACCTATGTGTGCATTTCCTCCACTTGCTTTGTATATACAAACACCACAAAAACATAATAAATTTCTTGTTCTTAGTTTTGTATTACTTGAATAACCAAAAACAACATGCAAGGAGCATGATCCTTGAATGGGTTTACAATCCCATGATTTAGTTCTATCAACCTCATTGAGTTTTACTTCCTAAAGTATTCTATTCACATGGTCTTTATTGGTAATAGGGACAATGTTGCATGGCCCTGTTGAGATATCGAGCTCCACTCGTGATATGCCAGGGTGACCGTTGTGCATTTATGTCACTGACGTGTAGATGCGGTTGGTACACCGCCCATGAATAATAGCTACATGACAGCTATCCTTATCTACTCTAGTTCGTGGCTCAGTTAGTATGCCACCTTAGCTAGTTGAGTTTGGTTTGAGACCCGTATATAGGGTTCTTCTATTTCTTTGTATGAGAGTTCTTTTGGCTTACACAACTAAGAAGAGGAAAACTGTTTTCAGCCTCCACCCGTGTGTGTATTCCCCCATTGTGCAAGCAAGAAAACTACAAGTGAGACTCCTTCCTTCTCTCCCACAATCTTGACATGGTATCAGAGCCTTGTTCGTGGTAAGGA
The DNA here is from genome assembly GCF_053477565.2 of Lygodium microphyllum. NCBI lineage: Eukaryota > Viridiplantae > Streptophyta > Polypodiopsida > Schizaeales > Lygodiaceae > Lygodium > Lygodium microphyllum. The sequence goes on along the minus strand of NC_141141.1, from coordinate 112,326,378 downwards.
GCTCAAGAAAGAAAGCCAAGCTCGCGGTGGTCTGGTAAGAGGAGCAGTGTTGCTTTCATTTTCTGTTTTGGGAGCAGATCTCTGCAAGAAGCACAGCCGGAAATTGCAAGAATGCATTGTCTCAGGTTGAGTCGCCCTTCCCGGTGAAGCAAGAGGGCAGTATATGCTGCGGGTAAGGGCTTTAGCCCTTGGCGACCCTGTTTTTTTGATTTGAGGCCATTTCGGGGCCTGTTTTGGAGGCGGAAGTTTTCTGCACGCACTCAGGAAAAGGCCCAGTTTTATGATGTGCGACCACTGTTCTACAGGTCGGTGAAAAGTTACTATAGAAATTGCATCGTATGCTTGTGCACAGAGACATTGGGAGTTACAGAATCATCCCTGTTGCCTGTTGATGCAAAATCGTCACTAGGAAGTGACTGTGTGGTCAAATACCACTTTCGCCAGTTTTGCAGATTTTCCCTTGTGAGGGTGAAGCTGTGTTTTTTTGCAGTGACAGAATTTTTTGCAGTGTTCTGTAATGGCATCTGATTCTCTTTCATAGATTGTCACTGAAAAGCTTGACAAGAACAACTTCCAAGCATGGAAGTTTAGAATGACGAATTTCCTTATGGGAAAAGGATATTGGGAATTTGTTGCAGGAAATAAAGAAGAACCAGTTCTTCCTGATGTTCCCAATCAACAGCAAATGCAGGCATTTAAAGCATGGCATGAGAGAGCCAGAAAAGTTATGTACTGGCTGTCTATCAGTATTTCAGACTCTATGATTGTGCATATTCAGGATGCAAGTACGCCAAAGGAGGCATGGGATACTTTGTCAAAAATGTATAGCACAAATACGCAAGCCAGGAAAATGCAGCTCAAGCAAGAGTTGCACAATGTGCAAAGAGAAAATATGAGCATCAACGACTACCACATGAAGGTGAAGAAGATTGTAGGTGCACTTGCTTCCATTGGGTCGCCATTTGAAGATGATGATTTAGTTTCTGTGACCTTGAATGGTCTAGAAAAGGATTATGCACAGTTTTGGACATCCATTTCAGTTCGTGAAAGATTTCCTGATTTTGAGGTGTTGATTGCTCTTCTAATTTCTGAGGAGCAGAGAAATGGTGGTGCATCTTCTTTAGGAGGAACTTCAAAGGAAGCTGTCTTCTACTCAAATGCTGGAAGAGGTAGAGGCAAAGGTAGAGGAGGCCGATTTGGAGGCCGTGGTAGAAATCAGAATATGCAGCAAACTCAAGAAAGCCAGTCTTATGGAGGAGGACGTGGTAACTCTAGAGGCAGGGGGAGCCAAAGAGGTCGTGGTGGATGGCAAAGAGGCCAAAATGCAAACAGTAATGTTGAATGCTACTACTGTGGTAAAATGGGTCATATGACTAAAGACTGCTATAAAAAGCAGAATGACATCATGAATGGAAAACTGCAACAAGGGAATTATGTATCTTCTAGTAGACAAGGTGATGACAGAAATGAGCATTTGTTTATGGTGCAGCACATGAACAATTCTGTGACAAGTGCAGAAGGAAGCAATGATGTATGGTATGTTGACTCAGGTGCATCAAACCACATGACAGGTCATGCAGAATGGATGGAGGATGTAAGGAAAATGGAAAAACCAGGATTTGTGGAGACTGGTGATGATACTGCACATCCTATTGTGCAGATTGGAAAAATTCCTTTGTCTATGCAGGATGGGAAAAAGAAATACATGTCCGATGTATTTCATGTCCCGAATATCACCAAGAATCTGGTTTTTGTTGGTCAAATGGTTGAGCAGGGCTTGCAGGTCAGATTTAATCCTCATGGATGCTTTGTTGAGGATATGAAAAATAAAGGTCGCTTGATAGCAAAAGAAAAGAAGAAGGGCAGAATGTTTACGTTGGATGCAGACATGTCTGAATTGAGTGCAGTAATGTTTGCACATGGGACTGGTGTAGTTGCAGATATCTGGCATAAACGCATTGGTCATGTTAATGTACAATGACTTAAATCAATCCATGCCCAAAATATTGTTGCAGGATTGCCTAAATTCAAGGTTGCAGAAATGCATAAGGTATGTGAAGCCTGTCAGTTTGGAAAACAGGCAAGGAAACCATTTCCTAGACATGTTCAAGAGAGTAAGAAGCCATTGGAATTAATCCACTCTGATGTGTGGACTACTAAAGCTGCATCTCTTGGAGGCTGTCATTATTTTGTCAGTTTTATTGATGACTATAGCAGAAAAGTTTGGGTGTATTTTATGAAAAAGAAAAGTGAAGTTTTTGGGCATTTCAAAACTCTTAAAGCTATGGTTGAAAAAGAAACAGGCCTGCAAATAAAATGCCTAAGGTCAGATGGAGGGGGAGAGTACCTCTCAAATGAGTTTGCAAGGTTCCTGCAGGAGCATGGCATAAAGCAGCAATATTCATGCAGTCATACCCCACAACAAAATGGAATTGCAGAAAGGAAAAACAGGCATATTGGAGAGGTATCTCGTGCCATGCTCAACAAAAAAGACTTGCCAGATTTTTACTGGGCTGAAGTAGTTGCTACATCAGTCTACATAATGAACAGGACTCCCACTGCAGCAATACATGGCATGAATCCAGAGGAGAGGTATACTGGTAGGAAACCAGATATTTCTCATTTGAAATTTTTTGGTTGCATTGCCTATGTACATGTGCCAGATGAGTTGAGATCCAAGCTGGATCCAAAAGCTGAGAAGTGCATCTTTATTGGTTACTCTCTGCAGCAGCAGAAAGGGTATAGATGCTATAACCCTTCTACTCGTAAGTTTACAGTGAGCAGAGATGTTGTTTTTGATGAGATGAGTAGCTGGGATAAACTAGTAAATGTGATTGATGATGTAGATGCACAAAATGGTAATGCTACATAGAATTCACAGCAGCAATCACAAAATATTAGTGGACCTGGAGCGTCCTCTAGCAGTGGTTCACATTCTTCGCCATGGACAAGTAGATTGAGATCAGGAGAATCTTCTCAAAGCAATGTAGATAGTGGTATGCAAGTATCACGAAAAGGAAAAGAGAAGGTTGATCAGCCCATGTTTGATGTGAATGCAGGTCAATCTTATGTGGATGGTGAATCCAGTGGCTCAGAACAGAGCATTGATGATGAGTTGGGTATTCCTTCTATTGTTACACCTGGAGTAAGGAAGACCAGGGATGTTTTGAGAGCACCTGGGAGTAAACCTACTTTGCGCAGGTCTACCAGAGCTAGGTATCCTGTGGATAGGCTGAAATATGATGGATTTACAGCCATTCACTATGCATATATGGTCAAAGTGATACAGGAACCAGAACCCACTTCTTTTGAGCAAGCCATGGGAAAAGAAAAATGGGAGAAAGCCATGGATGAAGAAATGGATGCCTTGGAAGCAAATGCTACATGGGAGTTAGTACCTTTGCCTAAAGGTAAGAATGCAATTGGATGTAAGTGGGTTTATAAGGTGAAGCACAATGCAGATGGTTCTGTGAACAGATTCAAGGTAAGATTAGTAGTCAAGGGATATGCACAAACATATGGCATTGACTATGAAGAAACATTCAGTCTGGTTGCAAGGATGGCAACCGTAAGAGCAGTCATTGCTATGGGTGCATCAAAGGGATGGTCTTTACATCAGATGGATGTAAAGAATGCCTTCTTGCATGGTGATTTGCAAGAAGAGGTTTATATAGAGCAGCCACCAGGTTATGTGCATGCTGTTCATCCTGAGTTTGTTTGCAGGTTGAAGAAAGCCTTGTATGGCTTGGAGCAAGCACCTAGAGCATGGTCTGACAAGATAGGACAGTATCTTGTCACTATTGGCTTTCAGATTTCCAAGGTAGATTTCTCACTTTATGTGAGAAAAACAGAGAAAGATATTATGCTACTTGTCATTTATGTTGATGATTTGATTATGACAGGTGACAGTGATGAGGATATCCTTCATGTGAAAATACTATTGAAGCAAAAGTTTGAAATGAAGGATTTGGGAGAGCTGCGTTATTTCTTGGGCATTGAGGTGATTAGATCACCAAGTGGGATACAGCTCTTGTAGAGGCAGTATGATTGGACATGCTGTCCAAATATGGGATGACAGGCTGTAAACCTATTTCAGTTCCTCTGGAGCAGAATGTGAAGCTGAGCACAGATGCAGGTGAGCTTCTGGAAGACCCTACTATGTACAGACGCATAGTAGGAAGTTTGATTTATATGACTATTACCAGGCTAGATTTGAGCTATGCTGTTGGATTGGTAAGTCAGTTTATGTAGGCTCCAAGGAAACCGCATTTGGATGCGGCTAGATGCATACTCAGGTATGTGAAGTCCACATTGCAGTATGGACTATTTTATGAGACTGGGATTCAGATACAGCTGCATGGATACACTGATGCTGATTGGGCTGGTAGTATTTCTGATAGACAATCTACCAGTGGATATGTGTTCTCTTTTGGGAGTGCTACAGTCACTTGGAGCAGCAAGAAATAGCCTACAGTTGCCTTGTCGAGCACAGAGGCCGAGTACAGGGGTGCAGCAATGGCTGCATGTGAGGAAGCTTGGTTGCATATGCTACTTTATGATATGCATCAGCGTACAGATGGGCCAGTTGTCATTTATTGTGACAACATGAGTAGTATACACTTGGCAAATAACCCAGTCTATCATGCTAGAACAAAGCACATTGAGGTGCATTATGACTATGTGCGGGAGAGGGTTTTACTAGGTCTTATTGATCTAGTTTATGTCAGCACAGAGGATCAGGTAGCTGACATATTCACGAAGGCATTGGGCGCAGAGAAGCTGCACAAGTTCAGAGACCTGCTTGGTGTGCAGGAATTGGGATTGAGCTCGAGGGGGAGTGTTGAGATATCGAGCTCCACTCGTGATATGCCAGTGTGACCGTTGTGCATTTATGTCACCGACGTGCAGATGCGGTTGGTAGACCGCCCATGAATAATGGCTACATGACAGCTATCCTTATCTACTCTAGTTCGTGGCTCAGTTAGTATGCCACCTTAGTTAGTTGAGTTTGGTTTGAGACCCGTATATAGGGTTCTTCTATTTCTTTGTATGAGAGTTCTTTCGGCTTACACAACTAGGAAGAGGAAAATTGTTTTCAGCCTCCACCCATGTGTGTATTCCCCCATTGTGCAAGCAAGAAAGCTACAAGTGAGACTCCTTCCTTCTCTCCCACAATCTTGACAGGCCCTACATTCATGTGTTGTCTCAAAAATCTTACAACATCAGTAGCACATTGTAGCTTTGCTCCATCCTATTTAAGATGCTCATGAATCAATATCCTTTTCACAACTGCCCCTACATTCATGTGTTGTCTCAAAAAGCTTACAACATCAGTAGCACATTGTAGCTTTGCTCCATCCTATTTAAGATGCTCATGAATCAATATCCTTTTCACAACTGCACTAGCTCCATCAAGTTCTCCTTTCCCATGCTTGGATCCAAAGAAGTGGTGTGTTATGATTAGACCTATCATTTTTCTACCTAAACATGAAATAAAATGGTCTTTTTTCTTTGAATTAGGATGTGGCCCCATCTATCAAACCTAAGGCTCTTCCAATTGCAAACATTACTCCATCAGCTAACCATGATATAGCATAAAGCAATGTTGAACAAAGACTATATTATGGGTCCTATCATCTAAGATATAAAAATGAAGAGTCTTTTGAACTATGTCAACCTCCAAAATTATGTAATGAGAACCAAAATTGTATCTTATTTTGTTCTTGGAAAGTGTAATTCTCTACAAAGTCTATGATACACACAACTACCTCCTCATTTAATGTTTGTGCACACAGTTTGAACTAATTTGCCTACCACTTTGTAGTGAAGTGAATAATAAAGTTCTACAAGTGCGTTTTATACATTGTTATCAATAGACTATTTCTCATCTCCTTAAAACAAAGAATTCTTCTCTTCTTTTTCTTTCCCTTGTCAACCTCAACTTGAATATCTTCAAATATTTTAATTATGATGCAATTTTATTCTTCCTTCACTTGGACAACATGGTAGATTTTGTACACCACATTCTAATAATTCATCTTGCAAACACTTCAATGCATGGTAAGCACCATTTTTTGCTTGGGCACAAAGCAAGATCTCCCATGTTTAGGTGACACTAAGCTAAATTTTGAGTATGTGCAATGCAAGTACCAATAAATTTGCAAATATGACAACAACAATGGCAATGTCTCCCTTGGAAACCTATCCATGAGGCAAACGTAGCTAGCTAAACACATCTCTCAAGAATAAAATTTTGGACATGTTGAATGCAATAGCACATATTTCTATCCTTTAACTTGCACACAAAAAGTCCTCTGATATATAAGGACCTATGGATGTTCCCTTTTAAATTGTATAAAATCCACTTGCAGGAAAAGGATGAAAAAGTGTACACATTCTCAAAAAACAACAAACAACACATATAAGATATTAGGCATATATCAAATAACAAATTATTTCCATAAGAGATGGAAACTTTAAACTAGCTATTAATGTCAATGATATGGTGTATTTTGGCATCAAATTTTGCTATACCATGATTATGCATAATGTTTCTTTTGCAATATGCTTATGCTAGTGATTTGTCAACTTATAACTGGCAAATTCTATGGTTGATTCATATCTAAACGATTTTGCATAGAGTAAGAAGATCTCAAAATTCATAGTTATGGCTATGTATATGGCCTCACAATCAAAATAAAAAAATGTATAAATGACGCAAGCTTCTATTTTGGAATGAAATGTGATTCCTACTTCTTGCTTTAGCTTTTGACAGAATGGTGCAATGTACCTAGGAAGTACATTCCTTGTTGGACCTATCCAAATCCTAAGTCAGTGACTATATAGGTGTCACTAGGTTAGTTCTCAATGTGTTTTGGTAAGTTAAGCATCCCCTGACTAATAAGGTTCCTAAAAAAATATTCCCTTGATTAGCTACTAACAAAGTATTCCCTAACAAACTAGGTAGTTCCTGAAATATAGTTCTTGATCTAAGCATCCCCTAACTAGCTACTAACAAAGCATTCCCTCACTAACTAGGTAGTTCCTAGAACAAGTATCCCTTACTTAAAAATCTCCAAACTAAGTTGGTAGTTCGTGAATCAAGAATTCCCTAACTAATTATATTGTCTCTATTCCCTACCTAAAGCATCCCTTGACTAATTAGGTTGTACCTTAACCAACCATTCCCTAACTAACTAGGTTCCTGAAACAAGCTTCCCTTAACTAGCTACTACACAAACCATCCCTTCACTATCTAGGTAGTACCTTAACCAAGCATCCCTAACCTAATCATCCCCAACCTAATCATCCCCTAACTAGCTCTACTAGTGAAGCATTCCCTAATTAACTATGTAGCTCCTGAAACAAGAACCCCTAACTTTAGAATCTCTTGACTAACTAGGCAGTTCTTGAACCAAGCATCCCCTAACTAATTATGTAGTTCCCACCCCTAGCCTTAAGCATCCCCTCACTAATTAGGTAGTACCTTAGCATCCCTAACCTGAGCATCACATGACTAACTAGGTAGTTTTTGAAACAAGCAGCCCCTAACCAACTATTGACCCAAGCATCCCTTGACTAACTAGGTAGTCCTTGAAACATATTTTAAAACCTAAGCATCCCTTGTTTACCTACAAACAATGCATCTGTAACTAATTAGATAGTTTTAAAAACAAGCACCCCCTGTCCTAGGTAGTAAGCATCTCTTAACTAACTAGGTAGTTCCTAAACCAACCTTCCACTAACTAAGAATGTAGTTCCCATCCAGTGACCCAAACTTCCTCTAACTACCTAGGTAGTTCCTAAACCAAGCATCCCTGAACTAACTAGGTAGTTCCTAAATCAAGCATCCCCTAACTAACTAGGTAGTTGCCATCCCATTCCCTACACATCCCCTAAGTAACTAGGTAGTAACTTAACCAAGTATGCCTAACCAAACCATCCCATGAGTTACAAAGTAGTTGTTGAACCAAGCATTCCCCAATATAAGCATCCCTTGACTAGTAAGCTAAGTAGTTCTCAACCCAGAATCCATTGAGTAGCTACCTAAATAGTCTAGGTAACTAGAATGTTAGCAAGGTAGCTAGTAGTTCATCATCAAACTAGTAACTGTCCACTTAGCTACCTTCACACTTGGAAGTATGGCCACCTAGATAGTTGCTCATCTAATAACTATTTAACTAGGTATTCCAGCTTTAATTTGGAAGTATGGCTATAGAGCTAGGTATTTCAACTTTAATTGGAATTTCTAGCTAGTTCTTTAACTACAATTCTAGCCAAATAGCTAATTCATCATGTGAAAATCTACTAGATGACTAGGTAGTCCATTGCTGATATGGATGTGGTACAGGCTACCTAGTTAGGCCTCATACATGTAGCTTGGTGAAACACAACTCAAGATATTTATGGTCTAGAAGTCACCTAGCTGCAAGACAAGTAGGTAGGTGTCTAAGTACTTCCAACCCTAGAAGTCAAGGAATGTTATGAAACATGTCATTAATTATATAACATTCACCTACTTAGTGAGTACTAATGAATAGAAATTGCCTAATTTTGTTGGATAGTGAGACCAAATGTTATTTTATTTGCGCAGGTGGTGTTTGCACATACTAATTTAGACGACCAATAAAAAATGTGCATGTGGTTTCTTGTAAGCATGATAGTGCATATACACTTCTTAATACCCAAACATGAGCACATGTATTCCACTAACTACTAATAAATCATTCGATTTTCTTTTTCTTTAAGAAGTAAGATGATGCTTCTCGAGATCATGGCTACCCCACTTTGTAAACATAATAAAATAAAACCCCAATAAAAAAGCATGCATCCAATTGCTTAAAATTTTCAATCTATAACATAGTCAAGACTTGAGATATCTCAAGATGGTGAATTGGATGTCTTATGTATGATTTTCTTCCAATGTGCTTTCTACATATATCCTTCTTGTTTGGAGAGATTCATGTGTTTGTAGCCTAATAATGAAAAACTAAGTTCATTGGTGAGATGATGCTTATTCATTCTTTTCATTTTGTAACATCCCCGGTGTCCCCCCCCCCCCCCCCCCCCCCCCCCCCTTTTAATGAATTAAAAAAAACATTGATTTAAATTTTTTAATCCCTCCCTCTCTCCCCACCGACAGCACGTTAGGGAGAGAGAGAGAGAGGGAGTGAAGTGAAGTGAGGGGGGCATGCAGCCCCTGAGGTGGGAGGGGTGACGGCCATGCCACCTTCCTCCCCCCTCCTATAAAGCATAGGCTGTCCCCCCCTCCCTAGTACACACAACACCCCCTGGACAGCGACAGGTAGCTGCGCTTCCCCCCCCTTTGTGCTCGTCACCTCCTCCTTGCGGACAATAGCAATAGCCCCTGGGGCCTCCGACTGAAGCTACCCCCCCTCCTTGATCGCCAGCCAACTGCGGGCCCCCGTGTGAGCAGAAAAGAGGAGAAGGAGAGAAGAAGTGGAGAGAGAGAAGAGGAAGAGGAGAGGGAGAGAAGAAGAGAAGGAGAGAGAGAAGAGAGAAGGAGAAGGAGAGAAGAGAGAAGGAGAAGAAGAGGTAGAAGAGGTAGAAGAGGAAGAGGGGAGGGAGAGAAGAAGAGAAGGAGAGAGAGAAGAGGAAGAGGAGAGGGAGAGAAGAAGAGAAGGAGAGAGAGAAGGGAGAAGGAGAAGAAGAAGAGAAAAAGGGGAAGAGGAGAAAAAGTAGTAGAAGAGGAAGAGGAGAGAGAGAGAGAGAAGAAGAGAAGGAGAAGAGGAGAAAATGAAGTAGAGGAGGAAGAGGAGAGGGAGAGAAGAAGAGAAGGAGAGAGAGAAGAGAGAGGGAGAAGAAGAAGAGAAGAAGGAGAAGAAGAGATAAATAAGTATAAGAAGAGAGAGAGAGAGAGAATAAAAGAGGGAGTGAGAGTTGGTGATTAGAGAAGGTATTGAGGGCTGTGCCAAGGAGCAGTGTTCGTGAAGCCATCTTTTTCAAGCCACCCCCCTTAGCGAAGGACCCCTTCTCATGACCTTTCCTACCCAAGGCTGTCGTCATGAAGGCCGTTAAGGTCTGGACTATCCAACTCCACGTGGCAAATAGCTCCCAAAAAGAAAGTTGCAGGAAGCGTAGGTGCCAAAGCTACCATTGGTACCGATAACGCGGGAGAGGCGAGTGGAGCAACCAATGCAACAAATGCCCCTACAATCACGAATCAAACCTAGGTTTGTTTTGAATATCCTAGGTTTTATAATCAATATTGATTAAGCATAATCCGTATTGTTTCTAGAAGAAGAAATAAAAGGGTAGCTACATGCATGGAACAAGAACAAGCCTTAGGACTTTTTGTTTACTCTAAGTGCTAGATTGCATGCGTGAAATGGTAGAGTATGGAGTTCGCATAAGTTTATATGCATGAAATGGTGAGTATGGAGTTCACATAAGTTTAGATGCATGAAATGATAGCTTTTACACACATAGAATGATAAGGTTTTCGCATTATTTCACATAAAATAATAGCTTTAAAACCAGTTCAATGCATGAATAGTCATTTAGAATTCATGCTTCGCGAATATGACTAAAAGAAACACATGAAATGATAGTTCCCGTTCGTAAGATGCAATTGCGCCGATGGATAAAAACCTAGACTTTCATATATGCAAGTCACAAGTGATCCGGTGCATTAGGAATAAGTATTCGTTGCCAGAGTTAAAGGTCGTTTAGGATGTACAAATATACTAAATGCACCATGTGCATGATGGGTAAGGTTGATTGGAAAACTCTGCATAGTACCACACTAAGTGAGATGGAAGGGATGCATGCATCTAGACTGTATCCTGAAGGCCTAGATGAGGAATCTTGCATTGCCAAGCGTATTAACTGAACTTGGTTAGGATTGGAAGAATAAAAGACCCTTGATTGGGTTACAAATAAAGGCATGTCCGTTGCCTTGGTTGACCATTTAATGCTTTGGGTTAGGGTTAAGATACCATAAGGTAAAACCCAAGGGAAAGAGCAAGTCAAAATAAGTTAACTTACCAAGAACTTTTGCTTGCATGATCTTGTTTGAGATTATTGGGATCTCGCCAAGTTGCGAATCCAGGATCGAATGTTGGGAGCATCTGGGAAAAAGGTCCAGGATCGGATGCTGGGAGCATTCGGGAAAAAGGAATCACAATTAGTAGTGGGTCGTACAAACGGCCTCCGAAATGCTTGTGATTGTACACTTAGGTACATTATTTAATCTCCTTTGTTCAAGGAACTAATTCATGGAAAAACATTTAATGCTTCAGGTTAAAAGCCTAGAGGGAGAGGCAAGAACAGTTACCTCCGACTGTCTGCTTGGTCCTATCCAAGGGGGTTGTTAGCCGCGCTGGGTATATGGACCTAACCTGCCCACAAGAGGTCTCTCCGTGGGTGCTGCTTGGAGCGGGAGGATGCTTGGGTGCTAGGGGAGGCTGTGGCTGTAAATCCCTTGGCTCTAGATCCCGCACAAGAGGCCCGTGTACCTCGAGATGGGATCTCGAGGCCCGTGTACTTGTCTATGGGCGGAACTTGGAGCAGCAATCTTGTAGATTGTTGGGATAGCCTTCGGGCATGATACTTGAGGTATTTCAAAATACGGAAGGATTATTTCTGTGAAGGCAAAAAGGGACACTTAATTCTCCTGTATGGGCGGGAGACAAACATTAATCTGAAGATAAGTTAAGGAAGTGTTTGATCTTGTTTTATCTTGTCTTCGTGCATGTGTCCTAAATTCCGTAAAGGAACCTGTGATTACGGGTTAATTAAAGAAGCTGCTTTTATGTGTCAAACATAATGTGGTAGGTAATTAGATAACTAAAACAACCCCCGAGGGAAGCATAGTGGATGTGACCAATAGGTCTATCCTATGGAAGGGTGGTCTCAGTTAGCCGAGAGCTTTCCTCAAAGGAAATGTTAACGAGGAATATTAGGAAAAGTCGGATGATGACCTTAGACAATGTTGGTTAGAACCCTGATTCATACCATTTTAGGGAACCGGAATGGGACTATGCCCTATGGGCAGAGAGGTCGAGCGATATATCCCTCTCATTTTCCATCCTCTTTGAACCAAGTGCGGTATGAGTCTGCTTTGGTCCAGTTGTACCTACGCAAAGTGGAGCAGTTGTAGACCGACGCTAGAAGGCTGTTAGGAAGACCCGACTACTAGGAACCCGGACTTCAGGTCAATCCTAGTGGGAATGGCCGGATAAGTTCTGTTGCAAGGTAGACTGGGGAGGCCCTAGTTGGCAAACCCTGTGTCATTCCTTGGGAGTGCCGGGCAGCGTCTTCTAGATTGATCTCTCGATGGACTACTAAGACGTGTCCCGCAATTGGAGGGGCGTGCATATTATAGTTGGTATCTCAGCAAAACTTCATAATGATACATGATTGATTAATGTTCGGTTTATAGACACATCCTAAACATAAATAACCTAAGTGGTATGGCTTGATTATCAGGCACCTTCTACACCCATGAATGTTGACATGCAAGAGAAGAAGTTCCTTCTCAAACAAATTAAGCCACCCAAGTTTGATGGCAAGGGAAGGACTATTCAAGCTGACGCGGAGATCTGGATTGAGTCCATGGAGGACTATTTTTAAGCAACAGGAACTGCACCTACTAACCAAGCCATGCTCGCCAAACTTAAGCTTACAGGCGAAGCAAGACTTTGGTGGAAATAGTGGTGCAGAGACCAAGTGATCTCGGAGAGGACAGTCACATGGGATAAGCTTAAGGAAGCTGTGTGAGGGAGGTATCTGCCACCTGCCTGCCGCACACAAAAGATGAATAAATTCTACGACTTGAAGCAGCTAGGATTATCCATTGAAGCATATTATTCAAAGTTCGTTTCACTCCTAAAGTATGCACCCCCAATGGATATGACATAACATGTGTCAAAATTCTGTGTTGGATTGAATCCACCCATAAACACTCGATTGGAATCGATGCGCCCAACGGACTTGCAAGACGCATTACTCCGAGCGAATCCAATCGTCCAAGAACTTAAAGCGGGCAATTGTAGCAAAGATGACTATAGAGATCAGGATAAGAGATGCCATACGTGCGGAGAGATAGGGCACATCCGTAGGAGATGTTCCTACCATCAATGCTTCCATTGTAAGGAGCTAGGACACATCCAAGTAGACTGCCCTGATCTAAGTCCAGAAGACTTTAAGCCTCCAAGAAAATGAAGCTACACAGGTGCAGTCTATGGATATATAGACGTATCAGATGAAGACAAAGATCTAGAACCCACTAAACCTTATTGGGAGGACTAAAATTCCTAGAAGCTTAATCGACATGTAACCCAATTGAGAATAAATCCTACTCTTGTACCTATGGTCAGTTCAAATAATATGAGTGCACTACTTGAAACATTAAGAGTAGCGCAGCGGATGCATGGTGGGTCTTAACCCACAGGTCATAAGCCCCATTAGTGCTTGTCCTCCCTAGTTTCTCTCGAGATGAGGACATCTTGATTCCTCTAAGGGGGAGAGGATGTAACATCCCCGATGTTCCCCCCCCCAATAGGAGCTCCCCCTCATTTTAATAGATTCTTTTTGTAGTTCAAAATTTTTAATCCCTCCCTCTCTCCTCGCCGATAGCACGTCGGGGAGAGAGAGAGAGGGAGTGAAGTGAAGTGATGGGGGCATGTAGCCCCCGAGGTGGGAGGGGTGGTGGCCATGCCACCATCCTCCCCCCTCCTATAAAGCATAGGCCGTCCCCCCCTCCCTGGTACACACATCACTCCCTTGGACGGCAGCAGGCAGTTGCACTCCCCCCCTTCGTGCTCGTCACCTCCTCCCTGCGGCAACAGCAGTAGCCCCTGGGGCCTCCGATGGAAGCCACCCCCCTCCTTGATCGCCAGCCAACTATGGGCCCCCGTGAGTAGAAAAGAGGAGAAGGAGAGAAAAAGTGAAGGAGAGAGAGAAGAGGAAGAGGAGAGGGAGAGAAGAAGAGAAGGAGAGAGAAGAGAGAAGGAGAAGGAGAGAAGAGAGAAGGAGAAGAAGAGGTAGAAGAGGAAGAGGGGAGGGAGAGAAGAAGAGAAGGAGAGAGAGAAGAGGAAGAGGAGAGGGAGAGAAGAAGAGAAGGAGAGAGAGAAGGGAGAAGGAGAAGAAGAAGAGAAAAAGGGGAAGAGGAGAAAAAGTAGTAGAAGGGGAAGAGGAGAGAGAGAGAGAGAGAAGAAGAGAAGAAGGAGAAGAGGAGAAAATGAAGTAGAAGAGGAAGAGGAGAGGGAGAGAAGAAGAGAAGGAGAGATAGAAGAGAGAGGGAGAAGAAGAAGAGAAGAAGGAGAAGAAGAGATAAAGAAGTAGAAGAAGGAGAGAGAGAGCGAGAGAGAGAGAGAGAGAGAGAGAGAGAGAGTTGGTGATTAGAGAAGGTATTGAGGGCTGTGTCGAGGAGCCACGTCCGTGATGCCATCCTTTTCAAGCCACCCCCTCGACGAAGGACCCCTTCTCACAACCTTTCCTACCAGGCCGTTAAGGTCCGAACTATCCAACTTTGCATGGCAAATGGCTCCCAAAAAGAAAGTTGCGGGAAGTGTAGGTGCCAAAGCTACCATTGGTATCGATAATGTGGAAGAGGCAAGCGGAGCGACCAACGCAAAAAATGCCCCTATGATCACGAATCAAACCCAGGTTCTTTTTGAATATCCTAGGTTTTATAATCAATATTGATTAAGCATAATCCGTATTGTTTCTAGAAGAAGAAATAAAAGGGTAGCTACATGCATGGAACAAGAACAAGTCTTAGGACTTTTTGTTTACTCTAAGTGCTAGGTTGCATGCGTGAAATGGTAGAGTATGGAGTTCACATAAGTTTATATGCATGAAATGATAGAGTATGGAGTTCGCATAAGTTTATATCCATGAAATGATAGCTTTTACACATAGAATGATAAGGTTTTTGCATTATTTCACATAAAATAATAGCTTTTAAACTAGTTCAGTGCATGAATAGTCATTTAGAATTCATGCTTAGCGATCATGACTAAAAGAAACACATGAAATGATAGTTCCTGTTCGTAAGATGCAATTGCGCCGATGGATAAAAACCTAGACTTTCATATATGAAAGTCACAAGTGATCCGATGCATTAGGAATAAGTATTCGTTGCCAGAGTTAAAGGTCATTTAGGATGTAGAAATATACTAAATGCACCTTGTGCATGATGGGTAAGGTTGATTGGAAAACTCTGCATAGTACCACACTAAGTGAGATGGAAGGGACGCATGCATCTAGACTGTATCCTGAAGGCCTAGATGAGGAACCTTGCATTGCCAAGTGTATTAACTGAACTTGGTTAGGATTGGAAGAATAAAAGACCCTTGATTGGGTTGCGAATAAAGGCATGTTCGTTACCTTGGTTGACCATTTAATGCTTTGGGTTAGGGTTAAGATACCATAAGGTAAAACCCAAGGGAAAGAGCAAGTCAAAATAAGTTAACTTACCAAGAACTTTTGCTTACATGATCTTGTTTGAGATTATTGGGATCTCGCCAAGTTGCGAATCCAGGATCGGATGCTGGGAGCATCTGGGAAAAAGGTCCAGGATCGGATGCTGGGAGCATTCGAGAAAAAGGAATCACAACTTAGTAGTGGGTCGTACAAACGGCCTCCGAAATGTTTGTGATTGTACACTTAGGTACATTATTTGATCTCCTTTGTTCAAGGAACTAATTCATGGAAAAACATTTAATGCTTCAGGTTAAAAGCCTAGAGGGAGAGGCAAGAACAGTTATCTCCGATTGTCTGCCTGGCCCTGTCCAAGGGGGTTGTTAGCCTCGCCGGGTATATGGACCTAACCCGCAGTGAGAGGTCTCTCCGTAGGTGCTGCTTGGAGCGGGAGGATGTTTGGGTGCTAGGGGAGGCTCTGGCTGTAAATCCTTTGCCTCCGGATCCTGCACAAGAGGCCAACGTGGCTCGAGATGGGATCTCAAGGCCCGTGCACTAGTCTACGGGTGGAACTTGGAGCAGCAATCCTGTAGATTGCTCGGATAGCCTTCGGGCATGATACTTGAGGTATTCCGGAATACGAAAGGATTATTTCTGCAGAGGCAGAAAGGGACACTTAATTCTCCTGTATGGGCGGGAGACAAACATTAATCTAAAGATAAGTTAAGGAAGTGTTTGATCTTGTTTTATCTTGTCTTCGTGCATGTGCCCTAAATTCTGTAAAGAAATCTGCGATTAAGGGGTTAATTAAGGAAGCTGCTTTTATGTGTCAAACATAATGTGGTAGATAATTGGATAACTAAAACAACCCTCGAGGGAAGCGTGGTGCATGTGACCAATAGGTCTATCCTACGGAAGGGTGGTCTCGGTTAGCTGAGAGCTTTCCTCAAAGGAAATGTTAATGAGGAATATTAGGAAAAGTCAGACGATGACCTTAGACAATGTTGGTTAGAACCCTGATTCATACCATTTTAGGGGATCGGAATGGGACTATTTCCTACGGGCAGAGAGGTCGAGCGATGCATCCCTCTCGTTTCCCATACTCTTTGAACCAAGTGCGGTATGAGACTGCTTTGGTCTAGTTGTACCTGCGCAAAGTGGAGTAGTTGTAGACCGATGCTAGAAGGCTGTTAGGAAGACTCGATTACTAGGAACCCGGAGTTTAGGTCGATCCTAGTGGGAATGGCCGGATAAGTTCCGTTGCGAGGCAGACTCGTTATTTCTTGGGCATTGAGGTGATTAGATCACCAAGTGGGATACAACTCTTGCACAGGCAGTATGGATTGGACATGCTGTCCAAATATGGGATGATAGGCTATAAGCCTATTTCAGTTCCATTGGAGCAGAATGTGAAGCTGAGCGCAGATGCAGGTGAGCTTCTGGAAGACCCTACTATGTACAGACGCATAGTAGGAAGCTTGATTTATATAACTATTACCAGGCCAGATTTGAGCTATGCTGTTGGATTGGTAAGTCAGTTTATGCAGGCTCCAAGGAAACGGCATTTGGATGCGGCTAGACTCATACTCAGGTATGTGAAGTCCACATTGCAGTATGGACTATTTTATGAGACTGGAGTTCAAATACAGTTGCATGGATACACTGATGCTGATTGGGCTGGTAGCATTTCTGATAGACGATCTACCAGTGGATATGTGTTCTTTTTTGGGAGTGCAGCAGTCACTTGGAGTAGCAAGAAACAGCCTACAGTTGTCTTATCCAACATAGAGGCTGAGTACAGGGGTGCAGCAATGGCTGCATGTGAGGTAGCTTGGTTGCATAAGCTACTTTATGATATGCATCAGTCTACACATGGGCCAATTGTTATTTATTGTGACAACATGAGTAGTATACACTTGGCAAATAACCCAGTCTATCATGCTAGAACAAAGCACATTGAGGTGCATTATCACTATGTGCGAGAGAGGGTTTTCCTAGGTCTTATTGATCCAGTTTATGTCAGCACAGAGGATCCGGTAGCTGACATATTCACGAAGGCATTGGGTGCAGAGAAACTGCGCAAGTTTAGAGACCTGCTTGGTGTGCAGGAATTGGGATTGAGCTCGAGGGGGAGTGTTGAGATATCGAGCTCCACTCGTGATACGCCAAGGTGACCGTTGTGTATTTATGTCACCGACTTGTCAGGTGCAGACGCGGTTGGTAGACCGCCCATGAATAATAGCTACATGACAGCTATCCTTATCTACTCTAGTTCATGGCTCAGTTGGTATGCCACCTTAGTTAGTTGAGTTTGGTTTGAGACCCATATATAGGGTTCTTCTATTTCTTTGTATGAGAGTTCTTTTGGCTTACATAACTAAGAAGAGGAAAACTATTTTCAGCCTCCACCCTTGTGTGTATTCCCCCATTGTGCAAGCAAGAAAGCTACAAGTGAGACTCCTTCCTTCTCTCCCACAATCTTGACACCCAACTCCAAGGACTTAGTCGTTTCTTTTCCAACAAAGGGTTGTCCATCAAAGGCTCTATGGTTGTGAAACTCAATGAACTAGACAGATTGTCAAGTAAGTCGCAACTGTCGAGGGCCGCGCAAGAAAAAAGGACCTAGAAGGAACTTGTTAAAATCGACCCTACGAAGCCCTAACCCAAGGGGGAGGGCGAACTTTAGGGTAGTTGATTCATGCTAAGCATGTTGCTTGAAATTGTTGAAATGGTTTTAACGAAGGTTGGTCTTGTTAAAGATGGATTGTTGACCCAAGTTATGCTTGGTTGTTTGGAAAGGTTGTAAAAGTGTTTTGATACATCCAAGTTAAATTCTAGTTGTGCATGCAATGGGATTGCAATGCCTCGAAGTAAGAGGTTGTACATTCAACTATTTGTTGACGTGGTTTTGGATGCTAATCCAAGTTATTTGTGATTGATGATTGCCCAGGTCTGAGATGACTGATTGCCATGGAAATAAAAGGGATGTTTTCCCTACTAATTGTTTTTAAGCTGGATGCTTCAGCTGTGGTTGATTTCCTAAAAAGATAATTAAGGAAGGATGGTGCTAGCTACCCCCTGTGAACCGCCAAACCCTAACCAAGGGGTTATGAATCTGCGCCGGGAATGTGGACCGAACCCACCACGAGAGGTCTCTCCGTGGAAATTACTTGGAGTAGGAGGATACATGGGTGCCGATGGGGGCTATGGCCGTAAATCCCAATGCCTCCAAGCCCTATACAAGTGTTCTACGTGACTCGAGATGGGATCTTGAGGCCTTGATACTAGTTACAAGGCAAAATCTTGGTAGGATAAAACCTTTGGGGTTGTTGCCGGGAGACAGAAGGATTTTTTTACGGAGGCAAAAAGGAGCGCTTAATTCTCCTGTATGGGCAGGAGACACACATTAATCCGAAGATAAGTTAAGGAAGTGTTTTATCTTGTCTTCGTGTCAGTGCCCTAAATTACGTAAAGGAACTTGTGATTAGCGGGCTAATTAAGGAAGCTAATTTTATGTATCAAACATAATGTGATAGGTAATTAGATAACTAAAACAACCCCGAGGGAAGAGTGGTGGATGGACCAATGGGTTTATCCTATAGAAGGGTGGTCTCGGTTAGCCGAGAGCTTTCCTCAAAGGAAATGTTAACGAGAAATATTAGGAAAAGTCGGACTTCAGGTCGCGATCCTAATGGGAACGGCCCGATAAGTTCCGTTGCAGGGCAGACTCGAGAGACCCTAGTTGGCAAACCCTGTGTCATTCCTTGGGAGTGCCGGGTGACGTCTTCTAGATATATCTCTCGATGGACTGCTAAGATGTCCTGCGATTGGAGAAGCGGGCACGTTACAATAAGCTACTTATGCTAAAAGAAAAGACCCTCCTCCCAACTAGTATATGAAGTGTCAGAGAGAGAACTAGGGAGAGAGAAAGAGGAGAGAGAAAGATTGCAGAGGAGAGAGAAAGACTGCAGGAAGAGAGAGAAATAGAGTGACGAGGAGAGAGAAATACTAGAATTGGAGAGAGAAAGACAGGAAAGATGAAGAAGCCATGGAAGCTTGGAGCAAGAAGGGAGAGAAAGATTGTAATTGTATTGATATGTCAAAAAGATGTGAAAAATTACAACTTCTCTCCTTATATACCAGTGTCAATGTGACATGGCATATTATTAGTATTCTAAGTATTCCCAGCTTCTTACAATCCATCCCTTCCCAAAAGTTTTTATCCCCAAAAACAAAACTAGAAAGAGCTAAAGAAAAGATGGATAGAACAGAGTACTACTCTGTTTTACAGCTTTACAAATAGGGAATGAGTGAAGAATTTATCATTACAAGGGCTGAATTTGAAGTACGGAAAGTGGACCCTGCTATATACATGGTTTGAAGAACTTTAGAAGCCATTGGAGCCATAGAATCTTCAACAAATAGTTCCAGAAGAAAGTAGACAGCTTGCTGAAATAACAGTCCCTGCTGGACCAAATCAACCATAACTTTTGATAGAAGTGTCCAAATGAAGTGTACCACATATCAAAATGAAGCTCTTGAAGAGTACTTTAAGCTCATGTAGATAGCTCAATTCTGAAAATGAAGTACGACAAAAACTATTCTAAAACAGCGTGCTGTCCTGAACCAGTTTGCACCAATACTAGCTTCATAAGCAATAGGCTTCAGCCACCAATGTATCCTTCAAGTATGGATACTCATCCAATATTGAATCAGGTCTCCAAGAAGCCTCTTCAGAGGGTAAACCTCTCCATTTAATCAAATATTCCACAATAGAACGTGATCGAAGCTTCTTTTCACGCTGACCTATAACAGCCTCTGGGATGTACTGAACAATACCATCTTCATCAATAGGTGGCAGCTCATCAACTAAATCCACTGGATCACCATAATAGGGCTTGAGCTGACTAACATGGAAGACGTTATGAATCTTTGTAGAAGAGGGAAGCTCTAGTCTGTATGCCAAATCTCCAATCCACTTAAGGATCCTGTAAGGGCCATAGAATCTGTGGGCAAGCTTATTGCTGGATCCATCTTTCAATGTAGAATACTTGGATTTGGGCACCTTCAACAAAACCAGCTCTCCTTCCTGGAACTCTAAAGGCCTCCTCTTCTCATCAGCATACATCTTCATCTGATCTTGAGCCTTCCTTAGATTCACCTTGCATTGCTGAAGAAGGGTCTGCATTCTATCCAACTCTTCCTTCCCATGAGGGTTGATCTTTTCATTAAAAATGACTGTAGGTAGGGGCACCTTGTAACCATACAAAGCCTCAAAGGGTGAAACTCCTATGCTCGCATGAGTGGAATTATTATAAGCAAACTCAACCAGGTGTAACCAAGAATCCCATGAGGTTTGGACATCATAGCAAAAATGGCGAAGATAAGTCTCCAACCATTTATTAACTCTCTCTGTCTGTCCATCAGTTTGGGGATGATAAGCCGTAGATAGAGCCAACTTGGTACCCATAGATGTAAATACCGCTTGCCAAAAGTTACTCATAAACTTTGAGTCCCTATCATGGACAATCACCTGCGGTAATCCATGCAATCTGAAAATATGCTCCATAAACTGGTTGGCCACCTGAGAAGCAGTAAACTGAATTTTTGTTGGGATAAAATGAGCTGCTTTGGTGAGTCTGTCAACCACCACGTAAATACTATTCCACCCCTTCTTGGTAGTAGGTAAGCCAGTGATAAAATCCATAGTAATATGAGTCCATTTACCCGTAGGAATAGGCAATGGCTGCAATAAACCCCCTGGCTTATGGGTGCTATCCTTATTTTGCTGACAAGGCATACACTTCATAACGAAGTCCTTGAGATCTTTCCACAGTCCTTTCCAATAAAAGCTCTTGCTGATCCTGTCATAAGTCTTGAAAACTCCCAAGTGTCCAGCTAAAGGCGAAGAATGCATCTCCTCCATAATTTTTGTCTTGAAAGAAGAAGTAGAGGGAATAACAATCTTGCCCTTCCACCAAATAAGACCATTTTTAAGCTGGTAGTGCGAGTTTTCTTCCATGAGACCTTGCTGTAATTTCTGAAAGATTTGGCTGAATTCCTCATCTAAGAGATATGCCTCTTGTAGCTCTTCAATTCAATCACTATGTAATTCCGTCATGGCTGATACTTTGCAAGCCCACATACGAGAGAGAGAATCAGCCACTATGTTATCTTTGCCCCTTGTATGAGTGATGTCAAAGTCATAATTTTGTAATGTTGCTACCCATCGTCGTTGCTTTGGAGTAAGATTTGACTGAGTAAGGAAATACTTGAGTACGCGATGATCACTATGTACTCTGAATCGGCTGCCATATAAGTAATGGTGCCATTTCTTGATTGCATGCAAAATAGCCAACATCTCCTGATCATAAACATTCATGGCCATCTCCTTATCAGTAAGCTTACGGCTTTCAAATGCAATTACTCCATGCTCCTGAAGCAAAACAGCCCCAATGCCACGGCCACTAGCATCACATTGTATAGTAAACTCTTTAGAGAAATCCGGGCATACAAGAATAGGAGCGGAGGTAAGTAATTCCTTTAACTGGTTGAAGCTGCTATCTGCAAGAGAATCCCAAAAGAAAGCCTCTTTCTTCAACCTGTCAGTTAAAGGGGCTGCAATTGCCGCATAATGCTTTATAAATCTGCGATAGAATGAAGATAGACCAAGAAATCCTCTAAGAGAGGTAGTAGTAGTAGGCGTTGGCCAATCTTTTATGCATTGCACCTTCTTGGGATCAGCCTGTATTCCTTTTTCACTGACTATATGTCCCAAGTATTCCACTTCAGTCTGCATGAAAGAACACTTCTTCTCCTTAGCAAAAAGCCTATGATGTCTCAACACATCAAAAACCTTCCTCATATGCGACAAATGATCCTGAAAAGTCTTGCTGTAGATCAAAATGTCGTCAAAGAACACCAAAACAAACTGAAAGAGGAAAGGTTGTAGAATCTTATTCATCAGGCTTTGAAAGGTAGCTGGAGTGTTTGTAAGGCCGAATGGCATCACCAAGAAATGGTAGAGCCCACGATCAGTCCTAAAAGCAGTCTTGACCTCATCACCCTCTCTCATGCGAATCTGATGATACCCTGATCTCAAATCAATCTTCGTGAAGAATCGAGCCCCCTTAAGCTCATCAAGCAAATTATCTATCCTGGGTATAGGATACTTGTTCTTCACTGTTATCTTGTTAAGATCCCTGTAGTCAATGCACATTCTGAAAGATCCATCTTTCTTTTTGACTAACAGGACTGGGGATGCATACGGTGAAGAACTTGGCTCAATGAATCCCATTTCAAGAAGCACTTTGATTTGCTTGGCTACTTCCTCTCGTTCACATTTTGATAGTCTGTAAGGTGGCTTATTGATCGTCTTTGAGTTGGGTTCCAAATCAATGGGGTGATCCACCACTCTCTTAGAAGGCAATGAAGTAGGTACTTCAAATAAATCTCTATACTCCTTAAGAAGAGCTGTCAAGGCTAGATGGTTTGCTGAATTATTGGGCTGATCCTGTGTTTCTTTGTTCAAATGTAATACAAATATCTGTGAGCGCTTCTTGTACTCTTTCTTGAGTTGTTGAATGGTGATAAGCTGAAAATCAGATTTACTAGGGATCCCCTGTAAACGGATGAGCTGTCCATTGGAGAAAAACTCCATATATAACTGTGAGAAATCCATAGTAATCCTGCCTAAGGTCATCAACCAGTCACAACCAAGTACAATATCTATGGGCCCCATTTCCAAAGTGATCAGGTTTACTTTGACTTCAAAATTTTCAGCCATCTGCAAAGAAACCTGTGGACAAATCTGTGTGCTGATTTCCTCTTCACCATTAGCCACTTGTACTCTAATGGGCTGTTGTAAGTCGGTGGGAACACAATTCAACTTGTACAAAATGGATTTATTGATAAAACTGTGGGTACTGCCACTATCTATCAGGATGAACACTGGCTTTCCACATATGGTTCCCTTCATACGAAGTGTATTAGGGTTCTTAGATTCCGTCCAAGCATCCATAGAGATAGAACAATTAGTGGCAGCAGGCAACTCATTACAAAATCCACCAGGATCAAATGGAATATCACCGCCTGGATCAAAAGGAAAAGAGTCAGATGGATCATAGAAGTACTCCTGTCCACCATCATCCTCGAAATCTTCATTTTCAGCATTGACTGGGACTGCATTAACTTCATCTATGTCATTTTCAAGATCCTCAAGAACTAGCATACTCTGAATTTTTGGCTTGGCATTTTTGTATACACACTTTGAAGCATGGTCAGGAGTATACTTTTCTCCACACTTGAAGCATAAGCCTTTGTCCTTTCTTTCCTTATAAAGATCCATGGGAATATTTCTGGAATTTGTATTGGCTGAAGTAGACTTAGGCTTATTGTCACCTTGCTTAAATTCAACCTTTGGACTGTTTGCTGTCCTGAAATTACCTTGAAGCCTAGAAGCATTAAATGGGGGATAAGTTGGTATCCGTAAGCTCCCACTAGGCATATGATTGCTGCCATAATTGTTACCAACTTGCCCTTGCTTTAAAACAGTCCTTGACTGTCCATAACTTGGCTGAAATGAAGACTCTTTCCCATACTTCCTTCCAAAGCGCTCTGCAAGCTCAATAGCCTTGAAAAGTGAAGTAGGATTCTGCGCCATAACATCAGCTGACAAGGATGGTTCTAAACCATACATAAACTTGTGTAACTTGGCCTCATCACTGATGTTTTCCACATACATGGTCAAAACAAGGAATTGGTTTGTATATTCTCTTACACTTAGGCTCCTTTGTTCCAAGTTATACCATCTTCGTTCTAACTTCTCTTTTTCAAGAGGTGAAACAAAGACTTCAGCCATAAGTGCCTTGAAAGCTTCCCAATTCTCAATAAGTACATTCTCTTTCTTGATATACCTCCACCAAGTGTGAGCAAATCCTTCTAAGTGGAGGGAGGCAAAATGTATCTTTATGTCATCAGTTTTAGGAAATATGTCGAAATAAGACTCCATCTTAGAAGTCCATTCCTCTAATTCTGATGGTGAAGATGACTGGCCATTGAATTTGGATAAAACAATTTTATCCTTGAATTCTCTATCATGGAAAGGTTGTTGTCCCAAAACTGGCTGATCAGAATTTCTAAGTACAGAACCCCCAAAATGAGATTGAAATCTTCCAACAGGTGGCTGAGAATTACCCTGTAATCTTCCTATTGGTAAAGCACCCTTAGAATGCTGAGTATGCAGTCCAAAAGCTTGAGTATTGGCGCCGTTCAAACTGCCCAAATAGTCATCATGTCTTTGTGAAGCTTCTCCCACTTCATATTGACTATTGGGTATGCCTCTTCTTCCTATGATTCCATCTCCATGACCATTTTGGTTGGATGGCTGAAGTGGAACTGAGGGGTCACTATTTGAACAAGCCTTCTCATTTGCTTCTTTTGATCCCTTTTGTGACTGCATGAGTTGAGAAAATTGTGCCATAAGTTGGGCATTAGATTCTACCAACTTATCAATGGAAGCATTGGTTCAGTTAGTTGATTCCATCATCTTCTCAACAGTAGACTTCGTTTGATCAAATGATAAAATCATATGCTCCATTGCTGACAAAATAGTCTCATGACGTTCCTTATGTCTTAGTTCATGGGCACACAAAGCGTCATTGAGAATACTAATATCTCCTTGTTGAGGCTCTTCAGGGTTCTCTTGAAGTGTGCTTTCCATCATAGAATCCCTGATTTGCTGTGCATAGTCCTCCTGGACCTTATTTTTGCCTTTATGCCCTGCCATACTAGTGTAGTCCTGCAGTACCCCCTGTCAGTAAAACGGCTATAACTTTGGCTAGAAAACTCCGATTGCAAAACTTTTTTGTGCGAATTGAAGCTTACAATGCCCTCTTCGAGATGAGCTATAGCACGCTATAACAGGTTTAGGACAGAAAATTCTGTAACTGAATTTTAGAGTCTGAACTGTCCAGTCCTGCACCCTGTTTAGACCTGTAAGTGCCCTGTTTTGACCCTGTAATGCAAGAAAGTAACCTCCAATGACTACCAAACCCTGCAAAGGGGTATATAGGACCTGTGGGTACCCTGTAGTACCTGCACCTGTACTTCAGTATCAAAGGGTGTACCTGTATCCACCTGTAAATACCCTGTGGGTAACCTGAAAATGCCCTGTTTTACCCTGTTTTATTCCAGTAGGTACTTGAGTCGTTGGAAAGTCTTCAATCTTCAATTCTCCACTCGCTGTACCTGTGTGAGGGATAAAACGGTAGGACGGGCTCCCTACACGAGCTCTGAATCACCGGGAGGTGGGCAAAGTTCCCCCCGGGTCGGTTGGTTGCACCCCTTCGGGATCTTCGATAGTGAGGGAGGGTCACCTCTCTTTTGTCCCACTATCTCCCCCGGCATCCACCTTTTTCCTCGGTGGGAATATCAACATGGCAGAGGCTAGTGTACTAAGCAATCAGCATGATATGCATTTGAAAAATATTCATTCAGCCTTTCATGAGATGCAATTGATTGAGATAAAAGAACTTGAGATGGGAGAAGGGTTTTACCTATGCAATTCAGTGACTCACTGATTGCTAGTACTTACCCTTTACAATTTTCCAATTTAGGCAAAAGAGAATCAACCAATCAATTGGATTAGAGTAAGCAAAGGAATCAATCAATGTATTCAGTCCATAGGATTCAAATGTTATGCTGAAATCTCAGATTAAGGCCATTCATTCACTGATTGAAGCTAATATGTATTAGGCAAGTATTGCATTCATGAATAGATGAATTCAAGCAAAGGTTGGCTGAGAATTTGATGAAAATGTTCAATTCTTTAATCTCTCAGTCAAATGGCTTAAGCTCAGCAATTGGATTAATGAGAGAGATTAAAAATTGAAGAGAAATACCTTGATATGGCTGAAAATAACTTGCCAAATGCTTGATAGGGCTCCCGGTTGTCCAATGTTAGCAAAATAATCCATGAAGCTTGCTTATCTGATGGTAGAGACCAATCTTGAGGCTTCAAATGCTTGAAATTGAAGCATTAAACCCGTTTTCCCCAAATTTTTGCTCCATAGAAGCTCTTGATCTTCAATCTTAAGCCATCCCGTGCTTAATCCTTACAATTTGTTGAAGAATCCTTGCTGAAATGATTCCACGGGCCAAAAGGATGAAGAATCTTCAAGAAATTGTCAAGAAATGGAAGCTTGGGCTGAAGCTTTCATGGCTGCCCATGGACTGTTCATGTAGGGTTTCAAGAGAGTGAAAAGCTGAGAAATATGGTTCTATTTTGGAGTAAACACACCAAAACCTTGAAGGAATCACTGCCAATGATGAATTAGAAGCACCATAGCTGAAGATTGGCTGAGAACTGGAGGAGAACAGGGCTGGAAAAATCAACGCAAATTTCGGGCTGCTGTCCAGGCCACGTGGCAGCTTCTACAGGGCATGATTGGTGCTCCACTTGTTGCATTTGATGTCTAGAGTGCCATTATGCAGGCCATTGTTGATGGAGAGCAAAGATCAGTGAGAAAAGAAGAGCTCTCAGCCAGCAAACTCCATGAAAGCTTGGGCAGAGCTTGAGGAAAGAGGAAAGGAAGACCTCTTTTGAAAAGTAACTGTAGTTTAGTCTCTAATTAAGCCCAGTTAACTATTCTTTACCCTAGTTACCTCCATTTTTGCATAAAATTTGATGACGTCCAACCATTTAAGCCTTTACCCGCCATATCTGACCTTGAATATCTCCAGATGTAATCATTGCTAACTGTAGTTGTCCTGCAGCACTCCACTAGTCATTGTCTTGTACCATTTTTGTCTGAAATTGGTTTTGAAATAGGAAAATGAGAGTGAAAATGGAAGAAAATAATGGATCAAAGACTGAAGCTCTGATACCACTTGTCAGAGAGAGAACTAGGGAGAGAGAAAGAGGAGAGAGAAAGACTGCAGAGGAGAGAGAAAGACTGCAGGAAGAGAGAGAAATAGAGTGACGAGGAGAGAGAAAGACTAGAATTGGAGAGAGAAAGACAGGAAAGATGAAGAAGCCATGGAAGCTTGGAGCAAGAAGGGAGAGAAAGATTGTAATTGTATTGATATGTCAAAAAGATGTGAAAAATTACAACTTCTCTCCTTATATACCAGTGTCAATGTGACATGGCATATTATTAGTATTCTAAGTATTCCCAGCTTCTTACATGAAGGAGGGGAGGGCATCACATAGGGAGACAACTCTCTTGAAGGAGGCACCATTTTTTGGATGCAAGTGATGCTAGAGGGAAGATCTCTCTCTTAGCTTTCATCCTCTCTTCTACAATTGTGCAAGAGTTCTATTGGAATCTACCAAGCTCCTCCCCTCTTTTGCATATGTGCTTGGAAGCTCTATCGACATCCACCAAGCTTCCTTCTCTTTCCCACACATGCACGAAACATTTACCAATAATCCGGTGAGCTTTTGCCCTCGTTTCTATCCATGCATGGAAACTCTGTTGAAATACACCGATCTTCTCTTCTCTTCTGCATACGTGCATGGAAGCTTTATCAAAATCCATGTAGCTTCTCTCCTTTTCCCCACATATGTGTAGAAGATCTATCGAAATTCACCAAGCTTTTCCTTTCTTCTTCTCCATCATGCCAAAGCTCTGTCAAAATCACCAGACTTTTTTCTCTTCTCTAAACCTAAAATCTACCTCATATTTTTCTCATTTTCCATAGTTGTATGGAATCTCTATTAAATTTACTTTAAATGATGGACTTTAAGGGAATTCATGAGGGAAAGGAGATTGTTTGAGAAGGCACTTCTCAAACAATCTCCTTTAAATTTACTTTAAATGATGGACTTTAAGGGAATTCATGAGGGAAAGGAGATTGTTTGAGAAGGCACTTCTCCAAAACTTGAGAAAGACACCCCAATGGAAAATATAGAAGATGACATCAAGGATGTCGACGATACCACTAGTTGCGATAATGAGGTTTGAGTTCTTTATTTTATATTTTCTTATTTTTATTTGGATTAAAAATGTTTCTTTAGGTAAGCTTGTTTATTGGTTAGAAAAGATTGTATTCCTTGCTTTGATATGTTTGCTTTATAAATTTCCATGTAAATTAGTAAGAAGATTTAAGAGGTTATGTGGTTATTGGATCCACAGGATCAACACAAATAGGGTATGTGGCTACTAGATCCACATGAGCAATGAAGCCATCAATAGTTGGACTAGCTCCAAGGTCCAATGGGAATGCTGGAATGATTGAGATAAACTTGGAAGGGCACTAGGTATATAGGGCCAAGAGCTAAGTGGTGAAAAAGGCCAAGTGCATTATTACTACATCACCTTAGGCAAAGGAGCTTAGAGGGGCCCTAAGCAAGTAAATCCCTCAACAAACTATGATAGAGGTGTAGAGCTTCATGATCTCCATTACCAATTAGGGATGGAAAACCTCAAATACTAGTTAAGAGGTGAAATGACCTTGAGGGGTCGTGAGTCCTTGAGGGGAACCCAGGTAGCTCCATAAAAGTCAAGATCCTTGTGGAGATCATAAAGAAGGGAATTGAGCCCTAATTAAAAGTAATTACTTTTCTTATTGCTTGTATATGTATTATGCCTAATGTTGGACCTTATGTAATGGGATAATAAAACTAAGCTAGTTTTTAATGTTTTCAGTCCTTGAAATACAAGGAAAGTAGGTAGCTAGTGCCTATAATCCAACATAGAGTGAGAATCCCCTTAATCCCAATGATCTTAGGAATATTTTCTCTTTTTACATCATCAAAAATCAATGGTGGATCTGAAGTTATTAGCTCTGGAAGTTTGGACAATTCTAGGAAGCTTAGAAGTTGAGAAAAAATCAAGGCTAAAAAGTAGGAGTACTTTTGAGCAATCGTATCCACATGTAAAGTAGGATATCTAAAGTGAAATATCTTTATTGAGCATGCCTTACTAATTAGATAAGTAAAACAAATCCATCAAGGAAAGTGGGAGGCCTTCATCCTAATGGCTAAGAGTTTATGGTTGGATGGACCCAATTAGTCTAGTAAAGTTCCTAAACACTAGGTAGAGTTGTCAGAACAAGACCCCTAATTTGATAGGATAGCTAACCGACTTAGTATCATTTTAGGAAACAAGAGTAGAATTGAGTATAGGTCCTAATTGCCATGGAAGTCCAAAAGACAAGTCCACTTTGTTTGAACCAAGTGCAATATTAGCCCACTCTCATCTTTGATCGATTACAAAGCGATCCTTCTTAGATGGGCATTAGACTACTATTTAGGAGACCTTTTTAGTCTAAGAACCCTCAAGTCAATCCTTTAGATCAATGCTTGACCTTCTATTAAAGGTAGACGCAGTGATTACCCGATTAGTTAAGTCCATGCATGGGTTTGAATGGTGCTACCTGTGGAGAGGTGTCCAAGCAACCACGAAATGTTACCTCCTCTAGCCTATCTAGGGTCAGGTATGTTGTTACACGCGGTATCTGATAAAATTTTTATATAAGTATAGGATTTTATGAAAATAAAATTATGAGAAGATGGGAGATAATTGTGGTGTTCCTACCTTATTAAAGTAGTTAAATATGAATTCAAATTGCTTAAGAAAACTTATTCCAAGTCATTTACAAGAGGGTTTTATTGAGAAAGTGACCTTGATGTGACTTTTTGTGAGGAAGGGATTTTCGACATTAAAAAGGGAAAAGTGATGGACTAACTGGAAATGAGTTGGTAGAGTAAATCCAAGTGTTTGGATTGAGAGGATTGTGGATAACTAAACTAGTTATTGAGTTTGATGCCATGGAGTATTGAGAAGCTAAGACAAAATATTTTTATAACATCAAGTACATTCGAATATAACTACAACTAAACTCCAAGAGAAGAAATTCCTTCTCATGTACATAAAAGCTTCAGACTTCAATGGTGAGGGCATACCAATGTCAAGGTAGATGTGGAGGTTTGGATTGATAGTATGGATGATTTTTGAACTATTGGAACTAGTGAAGCAAATAGATCTATAGTAGCATGGTTATATCTTTTTGATAAGACAAATTGTGGTGGAAACAATGGTGCATTGATAATATAGTGTTAGAAGAATCAAGAACTTGGGATGATATAAAAATCATGGTGGGAAGATAACTTCCACTATCTCTTTAAACCTTGAAGATGAATGAATTATTTGGCCTTCAACAACTTGAACTAACCCTTGAGAATTATTACTTAAAGCCTATTATCCTTCAAAAGTATGCTCCACAATTATCTATTACCTACCATATTGCAAGATTTTTCCAAGGCTTGAATTTTTCACTTAATCGTCATCTTGAATCAATGAGGTTAACCACTTTAGAAGATACCTTAATGTGAGCTAAGTCTTACTCAAAGAGATTAGTAAAGATTATATATTTACATTTTAAGAGGGAATGCAAATGATTGTGTTGCAATGCCTATTTCATAATATGTCCATTTTGCATGATAACAAAAACTTAGGGGAATCACTAATGCTTCATATGTGATAGAGTGGGTCACTTCAAGTCAAGATTCCCAAAAAGAAAGTGTTACAATTGCAATGAGTTTAGCAACTTCAGGTTTGAATGTATGAACCCCATTATTGGGAAGCTAAGAGTAGTAACATTCAGGCCTTGCCTCTATTGATTTTTCCAAGATATTAGTAGGGATTTCTGATGGAAAATCATGAAATTTGAAAGCCAACACTTTTAAAGTTTCTCAAAACCATAAAATGAAGTAGAAGAATCTATCCAGTATGCATAAATTGTTACATGTGACCTACATGCGAATATGAAATGACTATGTTTTTGCTAATTTTGGACTCCTAGATTTATAAAAATATAGATACTCTCAAATTTACATAATATCTCTCAAGAAAACACTCAAATTAGGTAGCTTTAGAATTGGTTATTGATGATGTAAGTTACAACTGTTAAAAGCGAACCCCCCTCCCCTCCCATAGTATATAAAGAAGAGGAGAGTACCACATAGGAAAACAACTCTCTTAAATTAGGCACAACTCTGCAGGTGCAAATGAAGCTAGAGGGAAAATCTCTCTCATAACTTTCTCCCTCTCTTTTACAAATTTTTCAAATCTATGTTCAAGTGGGATCTGAACCTATCAAGCTCCTCCCCTCTTCTACACACTTGTGTGGAAACTCTACCAAAATCCACTGAGCTTCTCTCCTCTTCCCCATACATGTATGGAAGCTCTACTAGAAATCCACTAAGCTTTCCCCCTCTTCTCTACACATGTGCAAGCCCTATTGAAATCCATTGAGCTTCTCTTCTCTTCTCTAACATAGAGGCCACATACCCTCATATAGAGTAGCCTAAAATAATGGGAAAAAAAAGAATTATGGGACTAAAGAAGTTAATAAGGAGGCACCATAATGTGTGTGTGTGTGTGTGTGTGTGTGTGTGTGTGTGTGTGTGTGTGTGTGTGTGTGTGCAATATCCATTCTCCTTGCAACTCTATCAACTAGTATCAAAGTAGATGGGAGTCTCCAGCTAGTAACAGAATATTCATGGTCTCCTTTTGGATAAGATTCCATGTGCATAAAGAGGTCAACAAATTCTCTAAGTGATCCCTCAAGGGAAAGTCTACTCCATCTTTCAACCTAAGGTGGTTTTGAACTCCATGTTTCATCTATAAGTTGCATAGGTTGTTTCATCCTTTTTTTTCAATTCTACAGAGATTGTTTAGAATTTGCAATCATATAGAGATTGTTCAAAATTTGCAACTCTATGGAGCTTGTTTAGAACCTATAAAACATGTCAAAGCTTATATTGTTCACTATAAAGATATTATATATAGGTTACCAAGCATTGGTAACCAATGTCAATATAACATTAAAAGCGAGTTGTTTCAGGCTACAAGTTGTTTATTGACACAAGTTGCAGATTACAGATTTCATAGCTTTGGAGTTTGTTGTTGGCTGCTATTATATGCAACAAGTGTTATGAGAGTAGAGACTTTCATGTTATAGTAATTCTTGAGCTATGTATATTGTCACACTATCCATACACATTTTCTCATGAATAAGCAATAATATTGTTCTTTGACATAATACAATGATCTCAAGTAAATCTATTTGTTAATGTACTTTTGAATAGTTGGATGTTGTTACGTTGCAAGGAAGTATTGATGTGTAATGCAATGTTTAAACTACACAACATGATTTTTCATAATGTTTATATTGTGTTATATCCATTATTGTTGAATTGTTGTTTGCACAAAAAACTTCATCTTTTGCGATGGACAAGGAACGGATAACATTAAGAAGTTTAATGACACTAACTTTAATTTATGGAAGGAGCAAATCGAAAATGTTCTTATTTAGAAGTAGTTGAGGCCCGTGAAAGGCATAGATGCAAAATCTGTAGATGTGTTTAAAGAGGATTGATTAGAGCTTAATGTACTTTACAATTGTGAATGAGACAAAGTGTGTGACACTTATGAGAAGGAAAGTGTCTCTAATAAGGTGTATCTAATAAAAAAGCTATTTTAGTTGCAGTGAAGGAGGGTGCTACTATCGCCTCCCACCTTAATGAATTCAATATCATGCTCAATTAGATGAAAGCTCGAAAGTTGAAGTTCGGAGATGAGGTTAAGGTAATATTTTTATTATGCTCCTTGAGTGATCATTGCCTACATAATGAAACACCTTTAGGGTAGCTATCAATAATTCAACTCCAAGAATTGATTTGAAGCTTAATGATATTGTCGGTAATTTATTGGGTGAAGAGATATGAAGAAAATCCATGGATCAAGGAAGAAATGGTTAGGCATTGGCAAATCAAGAAGAAAGAAATAGAAAATAATATAAATACAAAAACTAGATCTATGGGTGGTCACGTTAGCAAATCAAGTCCAAAAAATACATTGATTGCTTTGATTGTGGCAAAATTGATAAGGTAAAGGTGAAGATTAAAGAAATAAAGATAGTGACTTTGCATAATGATGATGGTGAAGTGATCTTTACTTTTATTTTTCTTACACATATGCTAGTTTGCAGGAGATAAAAAATTGGCTTAAGATTGGATAATTGATTTTGGCACATCTTTTTATGTGACTCCTCATAGGAGTGGTTCTATTCATATAACAAAAACATGGATCAATCCATCTTGGTAAAATGACTATATATATGGTATAGTTGTGTAGTTTGCTTTTCAAAGTGGATCTACATTTACTCTTCAAAATGTATGCCATGTACCTAAGCTTACTAAGATCCTGATATCTATCAATCACTTGCATGACTTGGGATACTTAACTACTTTTGGCAATCAATCATAGAAATTCTACAAAAGAAATCATTTTTTGTTATTGATAAAGGAGCCAAATGTGTACTTTGTATTCCCTTCATAAATATTCTATCAAAAATGATATAATTGTAGTAAGCAAGTAGCCAAATGTTTCTGTGTAGCATTGCCAATTGGCACATATGTCCAAAAAGGAAATGAAAAAGACATCTAATTTTGGTTACTTTCATTCTCTTGATCTTTCTAATCTTTCTATTTCAGCATTGTATATATGAAAATTGTGCATATTTAGTACATAAGAAATAATTAAATAGAAAAAGAAATGAGCCACTTAACTTAATGCATAGTGATATATATGAGCCTATGCATATAAAGTCTATAGGGAGGCATCTTGTTTATCACATTCATTAGTGATGCAACTAGGAAAAGTGTGGTCTTTCACTATGGGTGGGAGAGATAAGGCTTTGTCTTATTTATAAATTTTTGGCACTTGCAAAAAGCAATATGACAAGAGAATTAAGTGTTTGAGGATTGACTATGGTGGAGAATATGTCTCTCATGAGTTCATAATTCTTGTGAAGCACATAGAATGTTAACCTCAGCACAAGAAAAAGCAAAAAAAACGGACATTAGGGGAGTTTTGAGGTCTCAAAAATGCCCTGTAAGCGATCCTAGAGAGAGAAAACATTTTATGAAATAAAACTAATTTTTATATTTTTAAAAACATTTATATTTTGGTAAGTAAATATATCAAAAGTTGTTAATAAGTCATTATCATGATATTCTCGTGGTCCCATCAAACCTAGAAATCTAGGCCACCATAAAGGTGACAAAGATTGTCATAATGAAGATCTTACTCATCCTCATTAAAGTGAAAACTAATATTCAATTTGAATTTTTTTTGACGTTTGATTACTTCCCTCCATTCTCACTCCCTTCTTTCTTTCCCATGCTTACTAGTTTCTTCTTCATTTTCCTTCTTATTTCTAATTTGCATTGTTTTTCAATCCAATCTTCTAATCACATCCTTAGCTATGGATCAGTCATCCAATGATCTCTATAGCTCTAGTAAAAGACCTCTCTATCATCTTCAAATTGAGTTGGATAGTGAGTATGAACCAATAAGGAAGAGAACAAAACCCATTACTATTACAGAGTCTATGAAAGATATACTCAGGTTTGAAGAAAAGAAGAATCTTGATATTTGGTTAGATGGCATGCAAAAATAATACTCCGCCTTTCTATAATAGCTCTTCATTGTTGAGGTTCATTTGGTGATGGTTATAATGGGTTTCTGGGTTATACACTCTACTTGTTTGCACAAAAAGATGTCCTCAGATTGGAGAACCATCTTTTATCAAAACATAACAACGAGTTGTTACAGAAAATAGAGGGCTGTCAACAAAGGATTCATTCATTTGGAGAAACGCATCAAATCTTATCAATTAAAGAAAACTATTTTAGGCCTTTGAAATCAATAAAAGGCTCTTAAAAATATTGAGGAGGTGGTTGCAATAAAAGAATCCAAGTAGCAATGTATATTTTTTTCACTTTAAAAATATTAAATATGACTTGGTTTATAATTAATTGTATTGATTTGTGATGTTGATTTTGTTTAGGTCTCTTCTTCAATCAAATGCAAGTGAGAGAGATTCTTTAAAGCATCTTAGTTGTATTATCATATTCTTCATTCAGTAGTTTCAAAAGATATTTTGGAGAAGAAGAAATTTAAAAAGGCAAAGAAACAATGCTTGGAGTCATTTATAAAGAATCGTTCTTTTGAATAGTGAGTTAGTCCCTGCATAATGTAGTTAAGGATCATGTTGATAATGGACAAGCTCAGAACAGAAAAGCCAATGTTTGGGATACACTAGCCAAAGTATTCAATGGCCTTGAGCCCTTAGCTCTTCTAAGAAAGTTATCTGCATCTTCAATTTTTATTTGCATAATAAACCACAATAGTGTAAGATGTCAATAGATAAATATCCAATAATATTTGTCTTTAATACATAACATACTCTAATATATACCACAACGGATATCTTAGAATTATCTTCCATACCTTAGGATTTTCATCTTCTTCAAGAAGACGATCATCATAAAGATTTATTGAACTTTTTGATTTGTCCTCTAATGGAGACTTCAGTTTCTCTTCATACCCCATGTCATCAATACTAAGTCTCTGTCGAATTTATAATACATGAATGCAAGGCTGCATAGCTGTCTTGAAAATTCTCTCCCTCAACATCAACACTTGCTAGTAATTCCTATTCATAACTTATAAAATTATTATCATTTTGACCCCATGCTCCAAGGATTGCCAAGCAATAATCTTCTCTAAGATCAAAAAGATATTGGATATCATTTAGTAATATATATATCTCTTTTCGTTGATGAGGTAACTGGGAAATGTTGGGACACATATTTGAGGACGCATTTCAATCTCTACACTCAAATCTAACTCCTTTTCTTCCACTTTTGTAATGTTCTCACTTTTAAACAAAGCAACATCGAATCCTTGCACTAATTGGTTCTCAACATCCTCTTAAAATACTTCCCCCTTCTCTTCAACCTCTTTATCTTTGCTTGCAATATCCTGTATCTTCTTCTCTTGTATTGTGGTTAAAGAACAACTATCCATATATTGAAGATATACAAGAAATCCAACATCCTTCTGTACAACAAGACATTGATGTTGATTTCGATGAAAAGGGAAATATGCTTCCCACTTCTTGAATTCCTCATCAATAAGGCTAAACCTTGTTTGCAAAGTTGTTCTAGCAGCATTGGTAGCTTCCACTATATCACTGTAATGGACAAATCCCTCAATCTCTAGGCCTTCAACATGTCCATCATAAAACTCGCTATAATCCTTTAGTTTGTCTTAAAGTTCTTTCAAAAGCTCTTACAAATCAAAAGGAACATTAAGCATATCTTTGATGTAAACAAATTTGGATGAATTTTCAGTTGCATGGAGGAAATCAAAGAGCTTCTCATCACAGGTATCCTCCAGATCCTCTTCCTCCATTCCCTCTAGAGAAAACTTTATTTTAGTCATCCTGATTACTCACACATCCCAATCCTAAAACAACAACACAAGTTTAGAGAAACAATATACGAATTTACATTTGCTCATAGCCAAAAAATTTGTATAAGACATGTATGACATGCTCACTAAGAAAACTTGGGCAAGACATCAATGTGAAACTAGAACAATGAGCCACAATGACAATTTATTTCATTCATCTTGGATATCTAAATCCATATATTATACTCCACATTTACAAATGCTTGGATAACATAGCATACATGTTAAATTGTGCAAAACAAAATAAAAATGCCTAATGAAAAGCAAATTGACCCGTTGGGCAGCAGAGCAGACATAGCATTTCGTGTTTCATCAGGCGGACACTATTTTAGTTAGAGGATTTATGAAACGCAATAACTGGTTTCCAAAGCCCTCTATAGGTTGACAATTTTAATGATCTTTGATTCCTCCAAATACTCATTGAACTATTTTTCAAAGATTGCAAAAAAAATAGTGATAATATAAGTTTTTTACCCGAAAATTAAATTGCTCCTCAATATAAATGGGCCTTGTTGAGAATACACGTACTTTGGGCTTGCAGTGCATTGTTGAGGATATGGTTGTAGAAGAGAAATCAAATTGCTTGGAACAAAAATTTTCATAAACACGAGCATGAGTTCTTGTAAAAAGGTTACCATGCATTTGTTCAAAAAAAACCTTGCACTCGTTCAAAAGAGTTGTATTTATAATGAAAATAAAAAGGCTAAAAGTTCTCTTTTACACCGAAAGAGGTGCCATAAAAGCACCATCATGTCTATTTACCGCAGCACAGAGGAACGAAAAATGGAGCAGAAGTGCGGAAAAAATGGAAGAAGGAGACAACCAAGAAGGCACAGAACAAAGGAAGGAAAAGGCATCCTGGATGCAGGTCAGACTCTAAAAATCTGAATGACGATGTCGCCTCGAGAAAAGAAAAGAGTAAAAGTGCGCCATTAAATATGAAGGCACTCCCGAATCCTTGTAAAAAGAGCGTCGGCTCACTCGTGTGCCAATTTTATGCATTAGTGGGAATGGGATAAGTTAGAATGGTGGGAAAATAGGAAAAGAGGGCCTAGGCTAATGGCTGGCCATGTAAAACGTGGGGATGACCGCCCAAAAAGTAGGGCATGTATATAAAGTTCAAAAGTGAATGAGAAGTTCATTCTTGGGTGTGGCTAAAGCTTCTTCTTCCTGTTCTCTTGCTTCTTACCTTCTTTCTTGTGCTTGAGTGAGGGACTGAGGGAGTGTGAGGGAGAGAGGGAGTGAGTGTGTGAGAGTGAGGGATCGTGGAGAAGAAGCTCCCCATCTTCTCTCTTCATCTTTCATTCCCTTCTTCTCTTCTCTTGTCTCGCGCGGCTATGGAGAATGGAGCTTGACGGAGAGGGATTGAGGTTGCTTGAACTTGCCACAAGGATCGTGGAGCTACCGGAGTGTGAGAGAGAGGAGGGAACTCGATCGAGCATCAAGGTAAGCTCACTACACCCACAAGGTAGGCATTGCACGTCGGCTATGTGAGAGGTAGCCATAGCCGCTCGACTTGAAATGCTTGATAAATAAGCTGTCCGTAGGTCTCGGGGTACAACTACGTAACTCCCCTACATTTTGGTTCCATTGTCGGGACTGACAAAATCGAGCCTTGAGTGCCACGCGCATCATATCAAGCATGGCAATAGGGTTTGCAGCCTGAACCAGTGGTCGAGATAGTTAGGAGGATTAGGAGGTTTTAATCCCTGGAGCAAGTAAGTATTTGATTTGCTGTGCTGAATGTAGACTAGGACCATTTGTCTTTATTTCTATCTCTATTTTCTGTTGCAATAGGTTAAGGGTAGGGTAGGAAAAAGAAGGGAACAAAAGGGTTCTGTTACTACTGGAGACAGGGAAGTTGGGGCGCAGATTTAGACATCTGGCTAGTGGAGTGTATGAGATTAGTCTCTGAGTCTACAACAGACTGAGGGAGGTAATAAGAGGCCCACTAGACTAGGGTACCCACATTTGACACCCTACTTTCTGAGACGCCTGTGAGACTGGGAGCCCGGGAGAGAGCAAGAGAGGGAGAGAGTTGCAGGAGATCGTGAAGTGCTGATTGATCGAGTGCCCCATCGCTTTGAGGTATGCCAAATGTTTCCCTCTGTTGCTTTCATTGATTTGGAAAGTGTAGCACGATTTGATAGAATAGGCATTGACCTAAAGGCGCCATGTGCAACTTGCGGGCCGCTGGCCGCGCCG
The DNA here is from genome assembly GCF_053477565.2 of Lygodium microphyllum. Taxonomy (NCBI): domain Eukaryota; kingdom Viridiplantae; phylum Streptophyta; class Polypodiopsida; order Schizaeales; family Lygodiaceae; genus Lygodium; species Lygodium microphyllum. The sequence continues at coordinate 112,287,457 of NC_141141.1, read as the reverse complement.
TCAGACTAGTTTGCCATCCAATTTCGAGAGTCGGACCGTCCGATTTCCATAATCGGACCAGTTGAATCCAATTCCCGGAATCAGACCAGCCCACCAAGTCGGGCCACATGTTCGAGTCTTAGACTTGAGCCACTCGACCCATTGCAGTGATCGGGCCACCCCCGTCCGACTAAGGGAAGCTAGACCAAAGTAAGACTGGACCCGCCCATCGTCCGATTCCCGGAATCAAACCAACCCATCTGATTCCCAGAATCAGACCAGAGCACCAAAGCTTGAATAGAAGGTGGTTCACCTAGGCCACAGTCCTTGGTCCCCTGGTTACGTCTCTGACCCCCCAGGGAACCCAGTTTGATCTTGGAAGCTGGATACCAAACAAGGTGACCGAAGATTCACCCTGAATAGCTAGACATGGGGTGGACATAATTTGGAATTAGATACGACGTTCGGCGACTAGCCAACCAACTAACCAACCCTGAAGCTGGTACGCCTTACAACTCCAATGGGAGAAAAAAGGCCGCCGGATCATGACTAATGCTGAGCAAAGGAGAGCAATCAAAACAATTGAATGCGACCCTATGTACGTGGCACCTCTTTCATTCAGAGTTCTGGCCATTACATGCAACCTACACTTAGATGATCAGGTACTGGCCCATCCGTAAATTGACCAATTCCTCACAGAGGAGGAGTTGCACATTGCTAGTCGCCTCAACTCGGGAGACATCTTTCATGACATCTTAACCTACATCACTCAAGCTTCCCTGCAACCAGGCAAACTTGATCGCCATGCCCGATTTGAATACCTGGCTTATGGCCAAGTAGCTCACCCCACACAGCCCATGGGAGCCTTCCCTCCCCCGTGCCACTTAGAAAAGAGGGGGGAGAGCCAATGACAACCAAGGGACTGACCAAGTGAGGTAGCAAAAGTGTGAAGGCTAACAACGCCCTACTAAATTCAAATAGGAAAGAAAGCAAGGAGGAAAAGATGTTGGTTGTTAATCATTTCTAAAAAAGTTTCGTCTCCTTAAATCTGCCCAGTAAACTGGTGCACATATTTTTTATCTTTCCTTATGCTAGGAATGAATCAAATCGTAACTCTAATGTTGGCTAGGGTAATGACAGGCATATACCATGGCAGGACAGAGCAGACTTCCATTTACAGAAGCAGAGATGATGAAATATGGAATCAGCATCGAAACATGAGGGTTCAGCCAATTTACTTTCAAGCATACCATGAACCTGGATGAGGCTATCTCAGAGGAGCCAGCCATAAGAGAGCTGGTGAACAAATTCAGCCTCCAAAAGTACGTAGAGAAAGTCGGGCAGGCTGTCAACTACAGCATGTGTGCAGAGTTCTTGAGAAATTTCAATGAAGGATGAAGCTGTAGCATGGTCACAGTAAGGGTAGGTAATCAAGAAAGATGGGTACAGGTGCCCCTTGATGCCGCCACTGTCGAAAGAGCCCTGGGACTCGTGCCCAAAAAAGAAAGACGCCCAAAAAGGGACGTGTACGCCATGTTGTGAGTCAAAAAGGAAGATGTACACACAATCGATGGAGTTAGTCTAGCGGACATTCCAGACGGGATCAGTGTACCACTGTTGGAAAGCATTGCGGCAGGAGTCCCAGAGGAGGTGGACTAGAACAGTTTCGTCCAGAAGACTATAAAGAGTTCAGCCGCCCTTCTAGTTCCAGCTGCAACGCTAACCGGTGGGGAATCCCCAGCCTCCACCGCGTGATCCACGAGGAAAAAACCTGCCATCAAGGCCTCCACGATCAGGTACGGAGGTATACTTACAGCAATCATTGATAAGGCCATCAAGGCTACTGGTGTGGAGGGAGAGTAGATTGAGCACCAAGACTCACCACGTCGAGAGGAAGAAGGCTCGAGTGAAAGGACGGCTAGCAATGTAGGGGATCCTGAAGAACCACCCCCGCAAAAGGCCAGGCCTCAAAAGCAAATGAAGAATGGAAAGGGCCCAAAGAAGGCAAAGACATTGAGCAAAGGGGAGTGAGCCGAGGAGAAGAGGGCTCAAAAAGAGTCATGTGGGTTGGAAGAACAATTGCAGAAGGAGGAGGAGAAAGAACTCGCAAGAGTTAAAGAGGAGTCAAAAAGGGTAGAAGAGGAATGGCAAAGAAGGGCGGAAAGGAAGCCTACGAACTGAGCATGAAGGAACTGGCCGAGTTGGCTGAGGCCACTTGCAGGTCTGTTGAAGAAACTCACAGACCCGGAGAAATCAATCCCTATGATCCTCACCATGAAGCCGAAGCGAGTGGCAGTGCGAGGGCAGCCCCGATGATCGCAGGCAAGGGAAAGTTGCTATTACACCCCCTGCCTCCCTCCTTCGTGCCGACACCAACAGATTCCCCAAATGCCCCACAGCCCGCGCCTTCTCCGAACACGGCCCAACTAATGAGCATGATGCAGATGCTTGTCAGTAAGGTGGCAAAGATTGTCCCAGAACCTAGAACGAAGTGACCTGCCACCACTGATGCTAAATCCAGGAAAGACCCTAAATGGCAAAAACTCGAAGCATCGACCACCATAGCTCCCATCCCCCTGTCACCGGGAGCAGACTACGACACCTACATGGCCGAGCTCCTAGCGCAGCTAGAGGCGGCAAAGGAGGAAAAGAAGGTGGCCCTATTGGAGTTGGAGAAGGAAAGGGAAACCTCGGTGACCCTGAAGCTCGAAGTTTCAAGGCAAGAGGCTAATCGGTGAAGGGAGGTTAAGGCGCTCCAAGACCAGCTGGAGGCAAAAAAGAAGGAGGCCCATGACAATGAGAACCACCTACGACAAAGGCTGGAGGATAAAGAACAAAACCTAGTGGCCGAGCAACGGAGTTTAAAGTTGTTGGTGCAGCAGTGTAACAACCTAGAGCAAAGAACGGACATACTAGAGGGGTACGGCCTATTGGCGACTCAAGAAGGTGAACCGAGCGAGGGGCAGGGGGACGCCATGGCAAAGCTTCAATATGAGCTCGAGGAGAAAAATAGGCTACAAAGAGAGATTGAATTCCTAGCACAGGGCCGGTCCACAACCCTCGCAACGAAAGTGCAAGAACAACAACAAGAGGTACAATGACTGCAAGGGGCGTTGGAAGTTTCCAAGGAGGACACTGAGGCCCTCATGGCCATGGCCTTCATGTAACGAAGACTGCACCTTGCACAAATCCAGAGCCATGAGCAGCTAGCATAGGAAAGATCAGAACGAATTGATGAGGTAGAGCATAAATTCAGCATCGCAACTCAAGTGAAGGAAATCGCCGAAGCGCAGCTGGCTCGGAAGTCCAAAGAGTGGCATCAACTCTGGGCTTTAACAAACGAACAACGGGCGATGACCACACTGGCGAGTGCGATGGAAGAGGAAAGACAAAAGATGGATGAAAGGGCCAACACTTGGGAAGCAAATAACTTTGACAGAATCAGGCAATTAACGGAGCACTTGGCGGTGGCAGTGTGTGAGAGAGTGCTTACCGAATCTAGAGCTGAAGTAGCCAATGTATGCACCCATGCACAAAGGCAATCCTTCCTCAGCACCGTGCTACATGTCACCCAAGCATAGGGCGATGATTCAGTGGAAAGGGTAAGAAGAAAACTGGAATTGACTACCCGGGCGCTAAGGTACGGCCTTCAGGAATGGGAGCTCCCCACCAATACGGGACTCACCAAATGCAGGCATTTAAAGGATGGCATGAGAGAGCCAGAAAAGTTATATACTGGCTGTCTATCAATATTTCAGACTCTATGATTGTGCATATTCAGGATGCAAGCACGCCAAAGGAGGCATGGGATACTTTGTCAAAAATGTATAGCACAAATACGCAAGCTAGGAAAATGCAGCTCAAGCAAGAGTTGCACAATGTGCAAAGAGAAAGTATGAGCATCAATGACTACCACATGAAGGTGAAGAAGATTGCAGATGCACTTGCTTCCATTGGGTCGCCAGTGGAAGATGATGATTTAGTTTGCGTGACCTTGAATGGTTTAGGAAAGGATTATGCACAGTTCCGAACATCCATTTCCGTCCGTGAAAGATTTCCTGATTTTGAGGAGTTGATTGCTCTTCTAATTTCTGAGGAGCAGAGAAATGGTGGTGCATCTTCTTCAAGAGGAACTTCAAAAGAAACTATCTTCTACTCAAATGCTGGAAGAGATAGAGGTAGAGGTAGAGGAGGCCAATCTAGAGGCCGTGGTAGAAATCAGAATATGCAGCAAACTCAAGAAAACCAGTCCTATGGAGGAGGATGTGCTAACTCTAGAGGTAGGGGGAGCCAAAGAGGTCGTGGTGGATGGCAAAGAGGCCAAAATGCAAACAACAATGTTGAATGCTACTACTGTGGTAAAATGGGTCATATGGCTAAAGACTGCTATAAAAAGCAGAATGACATCATGAATGGAAAATTGCAACAAGGGAATTATGCATCTTCTAGTAGACAGGGTGATGACAAAAATGAGCATTTGTTTATGGTGCAACACATGAACAATTCTGTGACAAGTGCAGAAGAAAGCAACGAAGTGTGGTATGTTGACTTAGGTGCGTCAAACCACATGCCAGGTCATGCAGAATGGATGCAGGATGCAAGGAAAATGGAAAAACTAGGATTTGTGGAGACTCGCAATGATACTGCACATCCTATTGTGCAGATTGGAAAAATTCCTTTGTCTATGCAGGATGGGAAAAAGAAATACCTGTCAGATGTATTTCATGTCCCGAATATCACCAAGAATCTGGTTTCTATTGGTCAAATGGTTGAGCAGGGCTTGCAGGTCAGATTTAATCCTCATGGATGCTTTGTTGAGGATATGAAAAATAAAGGTCGCTTAATAGCAAAAGGAAAGAAGAAGGGCAGAATGTTTACGTTGGATGCAGACATGCTTGAATTGAGTGCAGCAATGTTTGCACATGGGACCGGTGTAGTTGCAGATATTGATATCTGGCATAAATGCATTGGTCATGTTAATGTACAGCGACTTAAATCAATGCATGCCCAAAATATTGTTGCAGGATTGCCTAAATTCAAGGTTGCAGAAATGCATAAGGTATGTGAAGCCTGTCAATTTGGAAAATAGGCAAGGAAACCATTTCCTAGACATATTCAAGAGAATAAGAAGCCATTGGAATTAATCCACTCTGATGTATGGACTAGTAAAGCTGCATCTATTGGAGGCTGTCATTATTTTGTCACTTTTATTGATGACTATAGCAGAAAAGTTTGGGTGTATTTTATGAAAAAGAAAAGTGAAGTTTTTGGGCATTCAAAAATCTTAAAGCTATGGTTGAAAAAGAAACTAGCCTGCAAATAAAATGCCTAAGGTTAGATGGAGGGGGAGAGTACCTCTCAAATGAGTTTGCAAGGTTCTTGCAGGAGCATGGCATAAAGCAGCAATATTCATGTAGTCATACCCCACAGCAAAATGGAATTGCAGAAATAAAAAACAAGCATATTGGAGAGGTATCTCGTGCCATGCTCAATGAAAAAGACCTGCCAGATTTTTACTGGGCTAAGGCAGTTGCTACAGCAATCTACATAATGAACAGGACTCCCACTACAGCAATACATGGCATGACTCCAGAGGAGAGGTATACTGGTAGGAAACCAGATATTTCTCATTTGAAAATTTTTGGTTGCATTGCCTATGTTCATGTGCCAGATGAGTTAAGATCCAAGTTGGATCCAAAAGCTGAGAAGTGCATCTTTATTGGTTACTCTCTGCAGCAGCAGAAAGGGTATAGATGCTATAACCCTTCTACTCGTAAGTTTACAGTGAGCAGAGATGTTGTTTTTGATGAGATGAGTAGCTGGGATAAACTAGTAAATGTGATTGATGATGTAGATGCACAAAATGGTAATGCTACATAGAATTCACAGCAGCAATCACAAAATATTAGTGGACCTGGAGCGTCCTCTAGCAGTGGTTCACATTCTTCGCCATGGACAAGTAGATTGAGATCAGGAGAATCTTCTCAAAGCAATGTAGATAGTGGTATGCAAGTATCACGAAAAGGAAAAGAGAAGGTTGATCAGCCCATGTTTGATGTGAATGCAGGTCAATCTTATGTGGATGGTGAATCCAGTGGCTCAGAACAGAGCATTGATGATGAGTTGGGTATTCCTTCTATTGTTACACCTGGAGTAAGGAAGACCAGGGATGTTTTGAGAGCACCTAGGAGTGAACCTACTTTGCGCAGGTCTACTAGAGCTAGGTATCCTGTGGATAGGCTGAAATATGATGGATTTACAGCCATTCACTATGCATATATGGTCAAAGTGATACAGGAACCAGAACCCACTTCTTTTGAGCAAGCCATGGGAAAAGAAAAATGGGAGAAAGCCATGGATGAAGAAATGGATGCCTTGGAAGCAAATGCTACATGGGAGTTGGTATCTTTGCCTAAAGGTAAAAATGCAATTGGCTGTAAGTGGATTTATAAGGTGAAGCACAATGCAGATGGTTCTGTGAACAGATACAAGGCAAGATTAGTAGTCAAGGGGTATGCACAAACATACGGCATTGACTATGAAGAAACATTCAGTCCGGTTGCAAGGATGGCAACCGTAAGAGCAGTCATTGTTATGGCTGCATCAAAGGGATGGTTTTTACATCAGATGGATGTAAAGAATGCCTTCTTGCATGGTGATTTGCAAGAAGAGGTCTACATGGAGCAGCCACCAGGTTATGTGCATGCTGTTCATCCTGAGTTTGTTTGCAGGTTGAAGAAAGCCTTGTATGGCTTGAAGCAAGCACCTAGAGCATGGTCTGACAAGATAGGACAGTATCTTGTCACTATTGGCTTTCAGATTTCCAAGGCAGATTTCTCACTTTATGTGAGAAAAACAGAGAAAGGTATTATGCTACTTGTCATTTATGTTGATGATTTGATTATGACAGGTGACAGTGATGAAGATATCCTTCATGTAAAAATGCTATTGAAGGAGAAGTTTGAGATGAAGGATTTGGGAGAGCTGCGTTATTTCTTGGGCATTGAGGTGATTAGATCACCAAGTGGGATATAGCTCTTGCAGAGGCAGTATGGATTGGACATGCTGTCCAAATATGGGATGACAGGTTGTAAGCCTATTTCAGTTCCTTTGAAGCAGAATGTGAAGCTGAGCGCAGATGCAGGTGAGTTTCTGGAAGACCCTACTATGTACAAACGCATAGTAGGAAGCTTGATTTATATGACTATTACCAGGCCAGATTTGAGCTATACTGTTGGATTGGTAAGTCAGTTTATGCAGGCTCCAAGGAAACCGCATTTGGATGCGGCTAGATGCATACTCAGGTATGTGAAGTCCACATTGCAGTATGGACTATTTTATGAGACTGGGGTTCAGATACAGTTGCATGGATACACTGATGCTGATTGGGCTGGTAGCATTTCTGATAGACGATCTACCAGTGGATATGTGTTCTCTTTTGGGAGTGCTGCAGTCACTTGGAGCAGCAAGAAACAGCCTACAGTTGCCTTGTCCAGCACAGAGGCTGAGTACAGCGGTGCAGCAATGGCTGCATGTGAGGTAGCTTGGTTGCATAAGCTACTTTATGATATGCATCAGTCTACAAATGGGCCAGTTGTCATTTATTGTGACAACATGAGTAGTATACACTTGGCAAATAACCCAGTCTATCATGCTAGAACAAAGCAAATTGAGGTGCATTATCACTATGTGTGGGAGAGGGTTTTACTAGGTCTTATTGATCTAGTTTATGTCAGCACAAAGGATCAGGTAGCTGATATATTCACAAAGGCATTGGGCGCAGAGAAGCTGCGCAAGTTCAGAGACCTGCTTGGTGTGCAGGAATTGGGATTGAACTCGAGGGGGAGTGTTGAGATATCGAGCTCCACTCGTGATATGCTAGGGTGACCGTTGTGCATTTATGTCACCGACTTGTCAGTTGTAGATGCGGTTGGTACACCGCCCATGAATAATAGCTAGATGACAGCTATCCTTATCTACTTTAGTTCATGGCTCAGTTAGTATGCCACCTTAGTTAGTTGTCTTTGGTTTGAGACCCATATATAGGGTTTTTCTATTTCTTTGTATGAGACTTCCTTTTGGCTTACACAACTAAGAAGAGAAAAACTGTTTTCAGCCTCCACCCTTGTGTGTATTCCCCCATTGTGCAAGCAAGAAAGCTACAAGTGAGACTCCTTCCTTCTATCCCACAATCTTGACATAAACCAGTAAATGTGATTGATAATGTAGATGCATAAAATGGTAATGTTGCACAGAATTCACAACATCAGTCACAAGATATTAGTTGACCTGGAGTGTCCTCTAGCAGTGGTTCACATTCTTTGCCATGGACAGGCAAATTGAGATCATGAGAATCTTCTCAAAGCAATGCAGATAGTAGTATGCAAGTATCACGAAAAGGAAAAGAGAAGGTAGATCAGCCCATGTTTGATGTGAATGCAGGTCACTCTTATGTGGATGGTGAATCCAGTGGCTCAGAACAGAGCATTGATGATGAGTTGGGTATTCCTTCTATTGTTACACCTGGATTAAGGAAGACCACGGATGTTTTGAGAGCATCTGAAGTGAGTCTACTTTGCGCAGGTCTACTACAGCTAGGTATGCTGTGGATAGGTTGAAATATGATGGATTTACAGCCATTCACTATGCCTATATAGTCAAAGTGATACAGGAACCAGAACCCACATCTTTTGAGCAAGCCATGGGTAAAGAAAAATGGGAGAAAGCCATGGATGAAGAAATGGATGCTTTGGAAGCAAATGCTACATGGGAATTGGTACCTTTGCCTAAAGATAAGAATGCAATTGGTTGTAAGTGGGTTTATAAGGTGAAGCACAATGCAGATGGTTCTGTGAACAGATACAAGGCAAGATTAGTAGTCAAGGGGTATGCACAAATGTATGGCATTGATTATGAAGAAACATTCAGCCTGGTTGCAAGGATGGCAACCGTAAGAGCAGTCATTGCTACGGATGCATCAAAGGGATGGTCTTTACATCAGATGGATGTAAAGAATGCTTTCTTGCATGGTGATTTGCAAGAAGAGGTCTATATGGAGCAGCCACCAGGTTATGTGCATATTGTTCATCCTGAGTTTGTTTGCAGGTTGAAGAAAGCCTTGTATGGCTTGAAACAAGCACTTAGAGCATGGTCTGACAAGATAGGACAGTATCTTGTCACTATTTGCTTTCAGATTTCCAAGGTACATTTCTCACTTTATGTGAGAAAAACAGAGAAAGGTATTATGCTGCTTGTCATTTATGTTGATGATTTGATTATCACAGGTGACAGTGATGAAGATATCCTTCATGTGAAAATGCTATTGAAGCAGAAGTTTGAGATGAAGGACTTGGGAAAGCTGCGTTATTTCTTGGGCATTGAGGTGATAAGATCACCAAGTGGGATATGGCTCTTGCAGAGGCAGTATGGATTGGACATGCTGTCCAAATATGGGATGACAGGCTGTAAGCCTATTTCAATTCCTTTGGAGCAGAATGTGAAGCTGAGCACAGATGCAGGTGAGCTTCTGGAAGACCCTACTATGTACAGGCGCATAGTAGGAAGTTTGATTTATATGACTATTACCAGGCTAGATTTGAGCTATGTTGTTGGCTTGGTAAGTCAGTTTATGCAGGCTCCAAGGAAATTGCATTTGGATACGGCTAGACGCATACTCAAGTATGCGAAGTCCACATTGCAGTATGGACTATTTTATGAGACTGGGATTCAGATACAGTTGCATGGATACACTGATGTTGATTGGGCTGGTGGTATTTCTTATAGACGATCTACCAGTGGATATGTGTTCTCTTTTGGAAGTGCTGCAGTCACTTGGAGCAGCAAGAAACAACCTACAGTTGCCTTGTCGAGCACAGAGGCTGAGTACAGGGGTGCAGCAATGGCTGCATGTGAGATAGCTCAGTTGCATAAGCTACTTTATGATATGCATCAGCCTACAGATGGGCCAGTTGTCATTTATTGTGACAACATGAGTAGTATACACTTGGCAAATAACCTAGTATATCATGCCAGAACAAAGCGCATTGAGGTGCATTATCACTATGTGCAGAAGAGGGTTTTACTAGGTCTTATTGATCTAGTTTATGTCAGCACAGAGGATCAGGTAGCTGACATATTCATGAAGGCATTGGGCGCAGAGAAGCTGCGCAAGTTCAGAGACCTGCTTGGTGTGCAGGAATTGGGATTGAGCTTGAGGTGGAGTGTTGAGATATCAAGCTCCACTCATGATATGCCAAGGTGATCGTTATGCATTTATGTCACTAACTTGTTAGTTGCAGATGCGGTTGGTACACCGCCCATGAATAATAGCTAGATGATAGCTATCCTTATCTACTCTAGTTCGTGGTTCAGTTAGTATGCCACCTTAGTTAGTTGAGTTTGGTTTGAGACCCATATATAGGGTTCTTCTATTTCTTTGTATGAGGGTTCTTTTGGCTTACACAACTAAGAAGAGGAAAATTGTTTTCAGCCTCCATCTTTGTGTGTATTCCCCCATTGTGCAAGTGAGAGAGTTACAAGTGAGACTCCTTCCTTCTCTCCCACAATCTTGACAAGAACATAACAACTTTAGAAATCTCAAGAACCTCTTCATTAAGAGATTCTCGGAGGCTGGGTACCTAGATAATTTGATTGTGCGGCTTATGAACATGAAGCAAAGAGATAAGGAAGATATGAGGGATTATATGTGAGGAGTCTCTTTAAGAGAATCCTAACAAACGAGTGACCCATGAAAAGGGCGGGACTCCAATTTTCAACATTGTCTTATGATAAGCTACTTCATTCTTAAATGGTTTTCTTTTCAATTGTGTGTGAAAAGGAGCAAAAACATGATTTTTTTCCAAAGCAGGCCCCATCTAAAGTAATATGAATATGAATCTAGCCCATGCATGTGAGGATTAAAATAGCAACACTTCTCAATATCTCACCTTTATGATAATTGCAACCTATTTCTCTTCCACAATAGACTGTTTGCATCTTCTCCTCATAGCTCATTGTCATCCTCCATAAGAGGATCTCCATGGCCTCTTATTGCCACCTTCCCCTACCTCATCCTCACTAACATTCATGAAAAAGAGTTTTGGTCATTAACACCATATCCAATAACTTAAAATTTGGAAGGTTATGTGAATGCATGAGTCCCACTTTAATAATGAAAAAGCTTATGGGAAATTTGTGACACAATGTACACTAAGCCTTCATATTTTGTGAAAGTGGAATTCCTCATATTTATCTTCATAAATTGTCTCCTTTGAGGGAAAACAATGTGGTCAATCGCGAGATGATGATGGTGAATGTGACATAATTACGTTTTACGGAAGGCTCCCTCTGGGAAAAGGATATATACTAGGAGAATTATTGTTCTTACATGAAGGACTTTAAATTGAATGCTCTTACAAGTAGGGTTATTAGGTTGGGTTCACATAGTGGTGGTGAAAGTTGATGGTTAGAAAATGCATTTTTGAGTGGCTATTTACAAAAATATCCTTACCGCTGGCATTGATTCACAGAAAAAATGTAGAAAATACCCTTTTATATGTTCCTCTACCCTCATGTTTGCATGATGACAATTGAAGATTCAAATAGCTTTCACACTATAAAGATATGTAATGGAATCTAAGCATGAGATTGATTAAGAAAGATAGGATACATCAAGTAATAAAGACCATTGTACAAAAATATGTAATAAAATACATTTTATTTTAAGTAGAAGAAGATGATGCTTCGATTTTTTAAATTTTGTTATTGAGGACTTGATGTACTTTTTTCCTTACATTGTCTCTATACATTGACCTTGCATTGTTGGGTTGATTTGTCCAGAACCAAAGTCATTTGGCACAACTCCACCACCACCTTTGTCACCTCTTTGCGCTTGCTTAATTATCTCTTTTTGCTAGGATAGGATGAACTTCATGTATCTCAATAATTGAATTTGCTACTTTTCTTTTATCCTTTTCCATTAAGCTCTGAAGTTGCAACTCTTGCCTTAGCCTTACATACGCATTCCATGTCAAAGAGTCACCATGGCATATGAAGATATTGTGTAACACAATATAAGTAGCCACAAGATTTGGCATATGAAGTAGCTCCATGTCACATCTCTTTAACAATATGCAAAACCTTGTCTTTACCATGTGAAAATCCCTCTCAACGAGAATCCTTGTGCTAGATTGTATGAAGTTCCAATGATACTACATGTCTGATAAGCTTTCTTTCCATTCTTTGAAGGGTACTAACATATATGATTAAGCTGGGTAAGCACATACTCCTAGCAAACACTAGTTACCAAACTCACCTTAAAGATATCTTTGACCTATCTCACTTCTAGTAAAGTTCAAAGAGTCATGGATTGACCCAACCCATACCACATTATAGTTCCATACCCAAAAATTCACTACAACTATTAATTGCAAGAGGGTTGAATGGAGCCCTTTGCTATTGAAGTAATCATCATGGTTCTTCTTTGGGGAAATGGGAATATGTGAGTCAACAATGACTCCTACAACACAGGGAATACCTTTCAAGGGTCCCTATCTAAATTCTTTGGGGAAATGGGAATATGTGAGTCAACAATGACTCCTACAACACAGGGAATACCTTTCAAGGGTCCCTATCTAAATTCTTAAATTGAGTAAGAGAAGGCACACACATGTACTCCCACTAAGAGTGGCAGGCATGTTAGTAGTTTTATTTTCTAGTTGTGGAGAAGTAAGCTAGCCAAAGAAGTAATGAAAGGTTTCTTGATTAATGTGAATAAATTGCTTGAACATGCTTGCGAAGTAAGAACCTAGAAAGTAATGTTCAAGGAAAGTATTGTGGGTATGGATAAGCCAAGCCTTTTGATGCTCATGACCATTCATGTGACTTATTTTATTTTTAGCATTTATTGAATTACCCATGCATTAAATTAGATGCAACCACATTTGCAGTGTGGCCTCATCAGTGTGCATGTGGCTTAGCATAAGAAGCTCTAGCATACTCATGCTAATGAATCCACCCTCAAATGATACCATAAGGCATCCTCTAAGTGTTGGAGTAGCATCCTAAGTTTTTAATATACATCATAGGAATCTTTATGGAGCAAAAACACGGTTGGTTGCTATGGATGGTGGAGATCTGCATTGGGATGTATGCAAAAGTGTAACGTGCCCGGCCCTCAAATTGCGGGACACGTTTTAGCAATCCATCGAGAGATCAATCTAGAAGACGCCGCCTGGCACTCCCAAGGAATGACATGGGCTTTGCCAACTAGGGTCTCGCGCTTGCTTCAAGCCATACAAGGCTTTCTTCAACCTGCAAACAAACTCAGGATGAACAGCATGCACATAACCTGGTTCCTGCTCCATATAGACCTCTTCTTGCAAATCACCATGCAAGAAGGCATTCTTTACATCCATCTGATGTAAAGACCATCCCTTTGATGCAGCCATAGCAATGACTGCTCCTAAGGTTGCCATCCTTGCAACTGGACTGAATGTTTCTTCATAGTCAATGCCATATGTTTGTGCATACCCCTTGACTACTAATCTTGCCTTGTATCTGTTCACAGAACCATCTGCATTGTGCTTCACCTTATAAACCCACTTACAGCCAATTGCATTTTTACCTTTAGGCAAAGGTACCAATTCCCATGTAGCATTTGTTTCCAAGGTATCCATTTCTTCATCCATGGCTTTCTCCCATTTTTCTTTTCCCATGGCTTGCTCAAAAGAAGTGGGTTCTGGTTCCTGTATCACTTTGACCATATATGCATAGTGAATGGCTGTAAATCCATCATATTTCAGCCTATCCACAGGATACCTAGCTCTCGTAGACCTGCGCAAAGTAGGTTCACTCCCAGGTGCTCTCAAAACATCCCTGGTCTTCCTTACTCCAGGTGTAACAATAGAAGGAATGTCCAACTCATCATCAATGCTCTGTTCTGAGCCACTGGATTCACCATCCACATAAGAGTGACCTGCATTCACATCAAACATGGGCTGATCAACCTTCTCTTTTCCTTTTCGTGATACCTGCATACCACTATCTGCATTACTTTGAGAAGATTCTCCTGATCTCAATCTGCTTGTCCATGGCAAAGAATGTGAACCACTGCTAGAGGACGCTCCAGGTCCACTAATATTTTGTGACAGCTGTTGTGAATTCTGTGCAGCATTACCATTTTGTGCATCTACATCATCAATCACATTTATTGGTTTATACCAGCTACTCATCTCATAAAAAACAACATCTCTGCTCACTGTAAACTTACGAGTAGAAGGGTTATAGCATCTATACCCTTTTTGCTGCAGAGAGTAACCAATAAAGATGCACTTCTCAGCTTTTGGATCCAACTTGGATCTCAACTCATTTGGCACATGTACATAGGCAATGCAACCAAAAATTTTCAAATGAGAAATATCTGGTTTCCTACGAGTATACCTCTCCTCTAGAGTCATTCCATGTATTGCTGCAGTGGGAGTCATGTTCATTATGTAGACTACTGTAGCAATTGCTTCAGCCCAATAAAAATCTGGCAAGTCTTTTTCATTGAGCATGGCACGAGATACCTCTCCAATATGCCTGTTTTTCCTTTATGCAATTCCATTTTGTTGTGGGGTATGACTGCATGAATATTGCTGCTTTATGCCATGCTCCTGCAGGAACCTTGCAAACTCATTTGAGAGGTACTCTCCCCCTCCATCTGACCTTAGGCATTTTATCTGCATGCCTGTTTCTTTTTCAACCATAGCTTTAAGAGTTTTGAAGTGCCCAAAAACTTCACTTTTCTTTTTCATAAAATACACCCAAACTTTTCTGCTATAGTCATCAATAAAAGTGACAAAATAATGACAGCCTCCAAGAGATGCAGCTTTAGTAGTCCACACATCAGAGTGGATTAATTCCAATGGCTTCTCACTCTCTTGAACATGTCTAGGAAATGGTTTCCTTGCCTGTTTTCCAAACTAACAGGCTTCACATACCTTATGCATTTTTGCAACCTTGAATTTGGGCAATCCTGCAACAATATTTTGGGCCTGCATTGATTTAAGTCGTTGTACATTAACATGACCAATGCGTTTATGCCAGATATCAATATCTGCAACTACACCGGTCCCACGTGCAAACATTGCTGCACTCAATTCAGGCATGTCTGCATCCAACGTAAACATTCTGCCCTTCTTCTTTCCTTTTGCTATCAAGCGACCTTTATTTTTCATATCCTCAACAAAGCATCCATGAGGATTAAATCTGACCTGCAAGCCCTGCTCAACCATTTGACCAACAAAAACCAGATTCTTGGTGATATTCGGGACATGAAATACATCGGACAGGTATTTCTTTTTCCCATCCTGCATAGACAAATGAATTTTTCCAATCTGCACAATAGGATGTGCAGTATCATCACCAGTCTCCACAAATCCCGGTTTTTCCATTTTCCTTACATCCTCCATCCATTCTGCATGACTTGTCATGTGGTTTGATGCACCTGAGTCAACATACCATACATCATTGCTTTCTTTTGCACTTGTCACAGAATTGTTCATGTGCTACACCATAAACAAATGCTCATTTCTGTCATCACCCTGTCTACTAGAAGATGCATAATTCCCTTGTTGCAGTTTTCCATTCATGATGTCATTCTGCTTTTTATAGCAGTCTTTAGCCATATGACCCATTTTACCACAGTAGTAGCATTCAATATTATTGTTTGCATTTTGGCCTCTTTGCCATCCACCACGACCTCTTTGGCTCCCCCTGCCTCTAGAGTTACCACGTCCTCCTCCATAGGACTGGTTTTCTTGAGTTTGCTGCATATTCTGATTTCTACCTTGGCCTCCATATCGGCCTCCTCTACCTCTACCTCTACCTCTTCCAGCATTTGAGTAGAAGACAGCTTCTTTTGAAGTTCCTCCTAAAGAAGATGCACCACCATTTCTTTGCTCCACAGAAATTAGAAGAGCAATCAACTCCTCAAAATCAGGAAATCTTTCACGGATGGAAATGGATGTTCGGAACTGTGCATAATCCTTTCCTAGACCATTCAAGGTCACTGAGACTAAATCATCATCTTCCACTGGCGACCCGATGGAAGCAAGTGCATCTGCAATCTTCTTCACCTTCATGTGGTAGTCATTGATGCTCATACTTTCTCTTTGCACATTGTGCAACTCTTGCTTGAGCTGCATTTTCCTGGCTTGCGTATTTATGCTATATATTTTTGACAAAGTATCCCATGCCTCCTTTGGCGTACTTGCATCTTGAATATGCACAATCATAGAGTCTGAAATGCTGATAGACAGCCAGTACATAACTTTCCTGGCTCTCTCATGCCATGCTTTAAATGCCTGCATTTGCTGTTGATTGGGAACATCAAGAAGAACTGGTTCTTCTTCATTTCCTGCAACAAATTCCCAATATCCTTTTCCCATAAGGAAATTCGTCATTCTAAACTTCCATGCTTGGAAGTTGTTCTTGTCAAGCTTTTCAGGGACAATCTGTGAGAGAGAATCAGATGCCATTACAGAACACTGCAAAAAATTCTGTCACTGCAAAGAACACAGCTTCAGCCTTACAAAGGCAAATCTGCAAAACTGACGAAAGTGGTATTTGACCACACAGTCACTTCCTAGTGACGATTTTGCATCAACAGGCAACATGGATGATTCTGTAACTCCCAATGTCTCTGCACACAAGCATACGATGCAATTTCTACAGTAACTTTTCACGGACCTGTAGAACAGTGGCTGCATAGCATAAAACTGGGCCTTTTCCTGAGTGCGTGCAGAAAACTTCCGCCTCCAAAACAGGCCCCGAAATGGCCTCAAATCAAAAAAACAAGGTCGCCAAGGGCTAAAGCCCTTACCCGCAGCATATATTGCCCTCTTGCTTCACCGCGAAGGGCGTCTCAACCTGAGACAATGCACTCCTGCACTTTCCGGATGTGCTACCTGCAGAGATCTGCTCCCAAAATAGAAAATGAAAGCAACACTGCTCCCCTTACCAGAACACCGCGAGCTTGGCTTGCTTTCTTGAGATCCTTACCACGAACAAGGCTTTGATACCATGTCAAGATTGTGGGAGAGAAGGAAGGAGTCTCACTTGTAGCTTTCTTGCTTGCACAATGGGGGAATACACACAAGGATGGAGGCTGAAAATAGTTTTCCTCTTCTTAGTTATGTAAGCCAAAAGAACTCTCATACAAAGAAATAGAAGAACCCTATATATGGGTCTCAAACCAAACTCAACTAACTAAGGTGGCATACTAACTGAGCCACGAACTAGAGTAGATAAGGATAGCTGTCATGTAGCTATTATTCATGGGCGGTGTACCAACCGCGTCTGCAAAACTGACAAGTCGGTGACATAAATACACAACGGTCACCCTGGTGTATCACGAGTGGAGCTCGATATCTCAACATTGGGTTCTTAAGTTTTCAAGGTATGTCAATAAATCCTCCTTGTTTGGTCATCGGTTGGACATCAACTTTAAGTAAATGCAACATCTTCTAACCTTCTATCTTTAAGTGTGATACTATGCATAATTTTTCTAGTCAAATTCACTCCTCATGCGCTTGGAGCATACCAATGCAATAGCCACTCTTATCACCTTTCCACTTTATTAGCCCCATTAAAGTGATATGCAATGAGAAGTTCACGCATTGATAACCTCTAGACCCTAGTGTATCCACCTTTGTGCAGGTGTTTACAAAGGTAAACATATATCACAACAACTATTGTGTCGTAGGAAATTTCTTAAGTATGTATTAGATTCCTAAATGGATACATCATAGTGTAGGACAACTTAGATGTTTTGATTATAAACTTATTTAGGATGAAATCTATGTCATAATCTCATCTGAACATTATATGACTCGGACTAAGCCTTAATAAGTTTGCATCCTATGCGGGAATAGATTGGAAATTCCTTTCATTTCATGTGTTAAATCATGCTTATAAATTAAACTATGTGTATAATGGAAGACAGAAGTTCCTTTCGAGTTTTACAAGTCACCTAGATGTGGAGAGAGGGTGACGAGATGTTACAGTTGGTTGTGACTCCACTGGCATTTCTATCTTCGACCACGGCTTTTGCGCTAGTACTCTTAGTAAGCTTCCTCTTTGGAGCCATCTTGCATACATGATCCTTCACCTTGGGTCCTTGATGTGGTGGCTTTGTTCAAGGACGGC
The DNA here is from genome assembly GCF_053477565.2 of Lygodium microphyllum. Classification (NCBI taxonomy): domain Eukaryota; kingdom Viridiplantae; phylum Streptophyta; class Polypodiopsida; order Schizaeales; family Lygodiaceae; genus Lygodium; species Lygodium microphyllum. The sequence goes on along the minus strand of NC_141141.1, from coordinate 112,269,289 downwards.
TCGCAAGTGGTCACCAAACCGATGAGGGAGATGAAAGTCCGACAGTATTTGTGACTTTGAAAATCGCCTTGGCTGGAGATAATCTCTAACTTTCACCCCTCTCTCTCTCTCTCTCTCTATCAACATGACGGTCTAACTCTATCTCCCACTAACTATATCTCCCTTCCCCTATCATAATAATCTCTCTCTCTCTCCTTCTCTTCTTCTCTCCCTCTCCTCTTCCTCTTCTTCTTCTTTTCTCTTTTTCTCCTACTCTCTCTTCTTCTTCTCTTTCTCCTTTGCTTCTTCTCTCCTTCTCCTCTTTCCCTTCTCTCTCTCCTTCCCTTTTTCTCTCCCTCTCTCTTCTCTCTCCCACTCCTTCTTCTTCTCTCCTTCTCCTTCTCCTTCTCTCCCTCTTCTCTTCCTTCTTCTCTTCTCCTTCTCTTCTTCTCCTTCTCTTCTCCCTCTTCTTCTCCTTCACTTCCCCTTCTCTCTCTTTCCCTCTTTCTTCCCTTCTCTCTTTCTCTCCTTCTCTTCTTCCCTCTCTCTCCCTCCTCTTCTCTCTCCCACTCCTTCTTCTCCTTCTCTTCTCCCTCTTCTTCTCCTTCCTTTCCCCTTCTCTCTCTTCCCCTCTTTCTTCCCTTCTCTCTTTCTCTCCTTCTCTTCTTCCCTCTCTCTCCCTCCTTCTCTTCTCTCTCCCACTCCTTCTTCTCTTCTCCCTCTTCTTCTCCTTCCCTTCCCCTTCTCTCTCTTCCCCTCTTTCTTCCCTTCTCTCTTTCTCTCTTTCTCTCCTTCTCTTCTTCCCACTCTCTCCCTCTTTCCCCTTCTCTCCTTCTCCTCTCACTGTCTATGGGGGCCCGCAGCCGTCAACCCAATGAGGAGGGGGGAGAATGTGGAGTACTGTGATGGAAACCCCAGGGGGCGATGTGGCCGCCTAATGATCAAGGAGGGGACATACTGGCAGAAGCCTAGGCTACTCCTGCCAGACGGAGGGTGACGTATCATAGGGGGGAACTTCTGTCTGGGGACGCTAGAGGGGAGCCGCTGCTTGTACGTCAGGGGGTCGCTATGCTGCCACGGAGGGAAGAGCTCTCTGCTACCAATGTAGGGGGGGGTGCCTTTATAGGTGGAGGGGGAGGTGGCAAGGCGGTGCCACTCGCCACCTGGGCTGCATGCCCCCCCTTTCCCCAATTCACTCCCTCCCTCTTTCTCCCCGACGTATTGTCGAGGGGGGGGAGGGGAGGGAGAGGGAAAAAAAAAAGAAATGGGAAAAAATAAAAGTGGGGGGAGGAATGTTACACTTATATCATCAATGATAAATGCAAAAGCTCCCTAATTTGAGTAGTTTTTTGAGAGATTTGACCTAAAGCTGAGAGTATCCATATTTTTTTACAAATTTTGGACTTAAAAAAAAACCAAAAATGTAGTCCTTACACAGCTGTGTGTAAAAACTCTTTCACATTAGAGAGAAGTTAAAAGGCCATAACTTTTGATCCAAAACTCAAAATTTGGATCCTTTGAACCTTCAATTGTGAGATGAGCTCTGTGATTGTACTGATTCATTTTACATTTTTGAGCAGCTTAAAAATGTCAAAGCTCAATTTTCATGATTTTCCATTAAAAATCCCTACTAATATAATAGAAAAATCAATAAAGACAAGTCATTTGATACTCCCAAACATTACTACTCTAGAATTTTTTGACATGTAACAAAATACAAAATATCTTTGATTACCTTCATAACTAAATATCACATAATGTCTAAGGTATGAAGGTGCGTACATTACATCAGGGTTATTCTAAGGCTAGATGTTTGTACATAGAAGCATTGTTTCATATTAGAATTCATCGACATTCAAGATTATGGATTTTGAGAAGATTCATGCTATAACCATAATGAAGAATGGTATGCATAGACAATATATATGCCTAGTTTATGAAAGTTCTTATTTCTTTGAATCAAGTACTTGAACTAATATTATATACCTACATCTTCCTTCTCTTATCTTGAAGATATTTTCCCTTTTGCTAGACTTTTTGTTCAAGGATTCTATGTCTTGTAATAGTGATATGCAGTTTGTCATATGACATCTTTGATGAATCCCATGTAAAAGCACTGGAGTTAAGTTCTACAAGATGGGAGATGCTATATAGTTCAGTTATATAAGTCCATTTGATGGAGTCATGTTATTATTACAAACCTTTAAAAAGTATTTGTAGTAGCAACAACAACAATAGATGCAACAATCTTTTGTGAAGCATGATTCTGTCTTGTAGGTCGCTGAGAGCAAGGTTAAATTGTTTGATGATCAGTATGTTCTTGCTTAATTTCTTTTGTATTCTTGTTCACAAGATGATACCATATTTTGTGTGACTTATAGTCCATCAGCTAAAGCTACATATAAACAAGATTTATGCAAAAGGGATTGCATGGGATGAATTTAAGGAAGTTGTGAAAGGATTATATTTCATAGAGAATGAAGGCTTAGTTACTTGCAAGACTTTCGTGGAGTAGGTTGTCAATGGAGGAGGGGTGAGTAGAAAAAGCCAAACAAAACATGGCATCACTAGTGAATAGTTCATAGGATGGGTGTTGTGATCACATATACACTTCTTTAAGGGGGTAGGCTCATAGGTACATCTCTTCTAGGGACCGGGCTCAAAAAAGGGTGGGAGGGCTCAATGAAGGGTGCAAGCACTCAATAAACGCCTAGGTGCAATGGGGTCAATATAGGGTTGTGCACAAGGGCTCAAAAAAGGGTGGGAGGGCTCAACAAAGGGTGCAAGCACTCAATAGAAGCCTAGGTGTGAGGGGCCAATAGAGAGTTGTGCACAAGGGCTCAACAAAGGGTTGGATGTACAGAACCAAGCAAAGGTGTGAGTGAGAAAAAAGGGCAACATGGAAGGAGAAGTGGATTTTAACTTGGGGGGGGGGGGGGGGGTATAACAATAGGGTACCTTGCATTTATGTTTGGTACCTCCCAACTTAACCAAGATCAAGTACTATGGTACCTCCCAAACTTAACTAGGATCAAGTACCGAGTGCTTTACATTAAAAGAAAAAATTTCCTAACTTATTATGATGCGACAAAAATAACCATAAATTTTAGGCTTCATGCACCTTACCCCCACTATAATGCAAGTTGCTACCAAGGATTTTTAAAACTCATGTTGACTTCTTGGGAATCAACAAGCACTTAAAGGATCATAAATGCAAGGAGGGAGGGACCTTAGGACAAACAATGTGATAAAAAAGGGTATATGTTGAGAATATCACTTAGGTGTCACTCATTAATTCTAAAAGTGCATACAAGTTTTTAAAAGTGCACACATTATTTTAAAAGTGCTAAATGGGAAACCCCGCCCTTACCATGATTCTATGATTTCCCCTTACCCTAGTAATGGAGCATACACATATGGAGGAACCTAGCTAGCACATGTATTTATGTTAGGGTATCTTCCAAACTTAATTGAAACATGAACCTTCACAAGGATCACTCAAAAAGTCTTTAGATTTCAAGTTTTCATCCCTTTTTGTTGCACTATCTTACTTACTCTTCCTCAATAACATTTTCTCTTTTTCTCTCTTGCTCTCCCTCAATCACACCTTCTCTCTTAATCTCTATCACACCTACTCTCTTTTTGATCTCTCTCTTCACCCTTGCTCCTTTGACATGACAGATCAAGGATACCACCTAGCCATAAATGCCACATGTTCTCCCCATTAGGTGGCATCCAAAATATAGCATGTGTGGGCTATTTCTAACTCCACCTTCCATAGGGTAGCCTATGAAAAAATAAGGCCTAATGTTTATTTTAGAGGTTTGAATTACAACTTCAGATATCTAGAAGTTTTTTAAAAGAGCTGCAACTTCAAGTGTTTAGAAGTTTTTTAAAAGGAATTGCAACCTCAAACATCTATAAGATTTTAAAGGAATTTGTATTATATTCTAAGCTATTGTCTTTAAACCCAAGCACGTTTCTAAAAACCCTTATGTGGTTGATGGTGAGCCTAGTGAGGGATAAATCCTAAATTGGTCAGCTAAGTAACAGAGGCCCCTCCCAAAAGTGGAGACCTCCTATATCATTCAATGGTAATCCTAGTGTGCTACAAATCCCAAATGGATCATTGCCATGCAGGAGAGGCCCCTCTTAGAAGTGGAGTGCCCTCATGTGGTTTGATAGTGACCCTGGTGTGAGGTAAAACCCAAATGGGTCATTGTTGGCAACAAGCAAGAGAGGCCCCTTGTAGAAGTGTAGATATGTTATATTACTTGGTGGTGACCTTGGTGTGGGGTAAACCCCAAATGGGTCACTAGCCAAGTGAGAGAGGTCCCTCTCAAAATACGAGAGCCCTATATGGCTTAATGCTTATCCTAATGTGGAACAAACCTCAAATGGGCCACTACCAACAAGTGAGAGGCACCCCTCCCAAAAGTGAACACCTCTCCTATTTCTCGATGGTGACCCTAGTGCAAGGTAAACTCCCAAATGACTCAGTACCAAGCAAGAGAGACCATCTTAGATGTGGAGAGCCCTCATATCACTAGGTAGTGACCCTTGGTTTAAAGGATTTGTTTAGCTTGGAGATTTTTTTCATTGAGTGCTTATCTTCTCTATTAGGAAAATCAAATAATATTAAGTTCACACTAGAGTTTGAGGATGATGTGAAGGAGATCTCCATCAAAGAGATCTTTATATTCCTATGAAATGCTCATGCTCATTCCCATGCTCCTTAGTTGTCCAATATGTTCAATGCATCATTCCATATTGAGAAATTTTTGTATGGTTATAGGAATATGCTAGCTGAACACATGGAAAAATACACAATAATCTCTTCAAATAATACAATCACCATAGAGGTTGAAGAATATACTTATATACATGCAAGTAAAAAAGTCACAAAGAGAAAGTTAGATCGGGTGATGGATAAATTACCCTATTATGCATACAAAGATATCAGGAATTACCTAATACATTCAAAGAAGTGTTGTCTACTGCAATCTTCTCTTGCTTTGCTTTGGTATTTACATCTCCTTGCATATGAGGATGATTTGTGGACCTTACAAGCATTGAAAGTTGAGGGTAGTAGGTAGTAGCTTGTTATTACTATTAGAGAATTTGATGTTACAAAATTATATTTATTGCTATATTTTATTGAAATTCACTATGGGAATAAGTTGATTTCATTTTTTATTTATTATGGATTTTTAAAACTTGTTGTATGATTAGTGATTATTGCATGAGGCACACCTATGATATATGTCGCATTATGCTTGGAAAATAGATGAAAGGGTACTAATGTGTTCTGTGTTGTGGTGAGTAGATTATTAGATGGAGTTATGTGGAATTATTATTTCTAGGATGCACATCCTCTCTCCATTTGACGTATCCTTAGAGATACAAGCTCTTCTCTAGTCATCCATTTACCCCATATCAATGCACTCCATGTAGCGATTACTTCCTCTATTGGCATGATTAGTTTTCGCCCATACATAAACATTGTTGGCATGTACCTTGTTGTTGCACTATGAATTGTGCAATGATCCCATAATGTATATGGAAGTAATCAAGGCCACTCTCGATTCTTTCCCCTACATAGCTTTAGTACTACATTGATAGTAGGCACATGTTCCCTTTTGCTATTTCCATTCCCTTCTAGATTATATGCTAATGTCAGTGCAAGCTTGATTCTCAAGCTAGCGAAGAAATCTCTAATCTCATCAGTATCTAGCTCACATCCTCTAATAAGAACCCACATACATCATTGGTAGCTTTAGTACTCAAAGCTTGACCTTTGACTTGATTTATAAGGTTCTCCCATCCAAGCACAATGTCTCTCATATGCTGTAATCCAATAGTCATGGTCCCACCAGATTATAACCCATTTGTAATGCATAGAGAGAGGGTAGGTAGGATTTGATCCATCATATTGTCTCACAAGAAAATATCTTATCATCTATAATCCTATATGGATGGTCCCACATGATCTGCACCAATTTGTAATGCATAGAGAAAGGGTAGGTAGGATTTGATCCATTATGTTGCCTCACAAACAAATACATTTGACAAGTATTGCAAGTCTCAATAAATTGTAAGATGTCCTTATACATGCATCCCCACATATATCTCTCTTTAATCTTATCGAATGTAGCCCATACACCCCTATGACTAGCCCATAGACTCTCATGAAACTCATGCATGATCTACAAAACTGAGTAGCCCTATCACACACTAGTTGCAAAGAAGTTCCTCCTTTTTGCCTTGGATGCTCCCAAAGAAAACCCTCCTTTAGAAAGTAACCATATGCATTTCATTTCATCTTGAACTCATTATCTATCCATCCATCTCTTTTTTTTGAAGTGCTCAAATATCACCAATCTATAGCCATTCTCCATCATATAGCTTCTCCACAAAAAACTCCACAGAAGAAACATGACATTCATGATTAAGTACAGTCCTGTAATTTTATCCTCTTCATCATGATCCATCCTATCCTCTTCATCTTCATACTTGGCTCTAAAAAACATATCTACCCACCACTGGGTTATTCTTTCCTACAATACATTACAACTCAAGATTCATAGATTTTATATATACAATCCACCATATCATGGCAATACCAAGAGTGGAATGGCTTGTAATCATTCCAAGAAGAGGTAAAAAATCTATCTCCACAATCAACCAAATCCCACATATGATTTTTTTGTAGTGATTCATACTTTGACTACATGGCCCTCTCTTAAGAGTGACTATCACCTCTATGCATGGCCCCATCATAAGTAAGAGATTCATCAGCATGTGTCACCATCACATATAATCCATAGAGGGGACAAACTGCTCCAGGTTGATATCTATCTCTAGTAGATGCTACAAAACAAGCTGTGGGGTTGTACCTCCTATTTAACATCATGGTCCTGAGCCAGTGGTGCATTAGCTAGTGTAGGCTATCTAGTTAGCTATATAGTAATAAGAGGATCCTCTTGAAATATCACCCTACATACCTTAATGCCTTGCTCAAGATACTTTTGTATTTTCTTCTCATGGAAAACAACATCATGGCTACAGATGATCTTCTAAGCCTATAGATTCCATAAACAATAGCCCATCTCATCTGTATCCCCATAACCAAGAAAGATGCATTTCAGGGACTTAGGATCTAGCTTATTATGCTTGTCATTGGGAACATGACAAAAAGCCTCACAACTAAAGGCGCACAAATGAACATATGACGAAGGTTTTCTAGACCATACTTCATTGGCAACCTGATAGTCAAGAGCAGTGTATGGGGATTAATTAAACAAGTTTATGTAAGTAGTAACTGCCTCAATCCAAAAGTACTATGGTACGCCTGCCTAGCTAATCATACTATAGAATCTCTCCTAGATCGTCCTATTCATGCACTTAGCCATACCATTCTAGGGTGGGGTGTACAAGGTGGTTAACTAACGCTTAATATCCTTCTCATAACAAAACTATTCAAACACTCTAGATACATATTCACCCCCATTTTTAGATCATAAGCATTTCAATCTATATTGACATTGGTTCACAACAAAAGCAAGCCAATGTTGCTAAGACTTCCAATTTCTACTTTATGGGGTATACACATACTTTATGTGAGTAATTGTCAATAAAAGTAACAAAATACTTCTTACCACCTGACTATTTGCAAGGCATAGATCCATATACATCATGACGAACAAGAGCCAAGGGCTCATCCATGTGTGGAATGCTAGACTTCTTATGCATAGTAGGGGTTTACCTGCCATAAAGACAATGGTCACAAAAATCAAAATAATTATAGCCAAAAAGTGAAAGATAGTGCAAATGGGTAAGCATTTTTATTCCCTTTGATGACGTATGCCCAAGGAAACAATGCCATAACGATACATGTGGTACTCCATCCATTGCCAAAACAAGGTCAATAGACCCAAATACAAGTAAGGGATAAAGAGCACCAAACTTGGCACTTTGTGCCAAGACAAGATTCCCACAAGTAATCTTCCATGAGAAATTGCCAAAAGAGACAACATAAGGTATACCATCCAATTGTCTAGTAGAAAATAGGCTTTTAGTTGAAGATGAAACCTAGTGTACATCATGCAAATTAAACATGCTAAGTGAAGAAAATTGTAACTTGGCATTTTCAATATCAATAATATCCAATGTTAAGTCATTACCCAATCTAACAGATCCTATCATGTTGTATAAGAGTGGAACCACTCTCAATGAGGGGTAACATGAAATGAATCCCTTGAATTAATTAGCCAACATTGAGCATATGTGGACGATCAACTACAATACATCAAAAGAAGAAGCTAAAAGGATGTAATCATCATTAGAATCAATCTACATGACATTAATTTGTTCTTTTCCTTGCACTTGTCATCACGCATTTTATGGCACAATGGCCATATATGACCCTACTTCCCACAACAATGACAAGTCAATGCAGACTTATGATCATGGGACTTATTGCAGATTCTCCACCTAACTAAGAAGGAGACTACTGAGTGTTTCTCCCATTGTGGCCATTACTGCTCTTGCCATTACTTCCTTTAACTATCAAAGCATGAGAACTACAAGAAGCATCGAAACTCTTTCTCTTAGCCTCTTCATTTAAGATTGCACCCTCCACATCCTGTAATTTCAACCCATTAGTAGGAAAATTTGCATACATAGTAATATAGAATGCGTTCCATGTCTTAGGCAATGTGACCAACAAGAAGAACAAGGGAGGAAGATTCTCGTTAAAATCAATCCCATGTGAAGACAAGTGGCTGAAAATAACATAAAATTTATTTAAGTGGGTAGACATGGAAGTCCCCTCCTTCATACAAAGGTCCATGAGTTGCTTCAACCAATACATTTTTGAAGCAGGACTTTGCTTGTTATAGATATCACGAATCTTCTCCCATAACTACTATAGGCGGTCTAACCTTCAAAGACAACATTATAGAAAACTTGACCAGAGAGTGACAAAATGATTGTAGATTTACATAACTCATCTAGTTTAGCCTAATCCTTTGCATCAAAGCATTTGGGTTGTATATGCTCTTGTCACAATGGCTTAGTTTGCAATTTTTTCACTAGATCCTTCCAAATTTATGTCTTCAAATAGCTATAATTTGTGCCATCTAACTTGTCCATGTTAAATCTAGCACTGTCAGTTGATCAATCAACCATAATACAACAAATGAAAGAACAATCCAAGATAAATAAACAATTTTAAATTATAACAAGATAGGCTAAAATCAAGTCTAAACAAATGAAATCAACAGAGAGTAGGGCTATCCAGTAACTAATAGTAAATGACGGTCAAGTCAAATCATCTCCTCATAAATGATGCATAAACCAATAATTACAACAAGTTGAAAATAACAACAATAGTACATCCAAAGCCAAGTGTGAGAAATGAATTGATAGAACCCAATTTGTAACTACCAAGTATACCCTATAAGAAGTGGGGTATGTATGAACAATTAACAATCACTGAGCATGCAATCGGTAGCAAGAATAGTCAAACCCAATGTGTCAATGTGAGATACATCCAATAGGCATAACTATCATGTATATAGTAGGTCTTAAAGAAAATAGAATAGAACTGTTAGATACACAACTAAATGAGCAAGTGTAAAGAGGCTCAATACACAACCCAGCACGATGACTACATCAATAACAATAACCTGACAAAGATAGGTGCCAATTCAATGCATGAATCAAATCAGCCCACTAGGCAACATGTGCATCCAAATAGCCTCTAGAGAGCACGAACATAACTCAACTGAATCCTATGGTCTCATTGAAGCAAGCTTAACTACATAAAACCAAAGCTTTGCTCAAATTTAAAATAGGTAACTAGCTGAAGTGACTCCTACTAGAACAAAACCAAATGCCAACTAAGCAAGGCAAGCTCAATTATAGATCATAGACATGACATCCGAGCATCCAAGATATACAAAGTACAAGTTGGGAGTATAAAACCCAATAGAAACTTCAAGCTTGTTATGTTAATGATCAATGTTGCAACTAACCAAATCTCCAATTACATGTTAACAAGCTCAAATGCAAAGCTCAAGTCATTCCATAAGTATATCCAAATGCATAACATTAATGCCATACATCAATACATCCATTGAAGGACCCAACTAGCATCAAGTAGCAATATTTTCCTAGACAAGTTACTTGCCGCCTTGTTCATTATTGCAATGAAATACCTTGCATAAACTAAGATATGGTAGCTCAAATTAGTCCCAAATCATCTTAGTACATCACCATAATGTATTCCAGGTATCTACGTATGAAATGAGCATCAGGAGCAAGAAATCTCCAATAATTGGTGGCAAACTATTATAGGATTATAACAATAGGTGTGCTATTGTATACAATAGTGAGTAGAGATATAATTGTTGCAAGGAATGCTCCAATGGAACTAGGGATGCCTGAGAGAGTTGCCAAGAATGCGACCAAGTTCTCAAGAGCTTCAAGATGAGTTTATTGAGATGCCCAAATTAATCAGGGATAGGGGAAGTAACTACAAGCACAATCATGTCGATTGCTGGGATGTTTGCTACTACTACCAATGCTAAAGGGAATAGGGTTGAGAAGGCACTTAAGAGTGCTCCATCAAGTCTATTCAAGGTCTGGAAGAAGCTAGAAGAAGCCTAACAAGCTAGGAAGAAGCAGAGCATCAAATGCGTAACTTGGGGAAGAAGCCACGGTTGCCTTGAAAAAATGAGTTGTAGGTATTGATACAGGCCAAAGAAAAATTGAAGAGAAGCTCCCTGAACCAATACTCTAATACTAGTTGAAGGGAGAAGCTCGAGTGAGAGCATAAGCAAGCAGAAGCAATGGAGGAGTGAGCTATGGCAGAGAGAGAGAGAGATAGAGAGAGAGAGAGAGAGAGAGAGAGAGAGAGAGAGAGAGAGAGAGAGAGAGAGAGAGAGAGAGAGAGAGAGAGAGAGAGAGAGAGAGAGAGAGAGAGAGACTTAAAATGTGGAAACTCCAACAATCACAATGTGTGAGTGGTCTTCCCTTATTCAAATGTCACTAAAAGAATAATGAACGAAGTGACAGTGATGGGCACCCACCATTTGCAGTGTACAGGTGTGTAGGTACTATTAGTGTCATAATACATGGGCAACGTAGGCACATGCACCTTTACCCCAAACACGCACTGGCATTACCAGAGAGGATGCACAAACTTTATGAATTTTCTACCAAGACCTAGGTCATGGATGTGTCGGAAAAGGAAATCCTAGTCTAACTTGTCATATGACTTATCAAAATTCGTATGCCTTATCAAAATCAAATTTGAAGGATGTAAATTCTTAATTTTTCTTTTGTGCATATTCAAAGCCTTACCAAAGTACTATGGTTGAGTCTAGGATAAACCTTTCTTTAATAAATCCCTTCTACTCCATGATTCATCTATCACGGTGGGGTGAGATTTTGTGTGTGAAAGTTTTGGCAAAGATTTTGTAAGTTCTTGTAAGCGAATGTGATAGATCTCCAATTGTACAAGTAATCCTTCTCATTCCACTTATGGATTAATTTGATTACACCATAATTGATGCCTACTAGTAAGGATCCATAATGCATTAGTTCTTTCTAGGCCAACATTAGGGACTTATAAGGCATTATTTTAAACTCTTTAAACATTTTGTTGGGAAGGCCATCTAACCATGGGCATTTATCTGTGGAAATTTTATCTATTGTGCCATTTATTTCAATTTTTTCTATCAAGTACCCACCTAAGATGTGCATCATTGATTTGGGGATGATTTTTTTCTTGACTTGGGCTATTCAAGCTCTACTATTGGTCCCTTTATCATATTAGGCTATGGTGGGAGAGGAAAATTTTGAATAGAAGTTTCTAGCAATGCTAAGTTTTTTAGAGTTGTAGGTGGCTCCACTATCGTCCTTTCTGGTGGAGTAGGAGCAGAAGCTCTTTTTTTCCCCCTTCTTCAAAATGCCAAACATCTCTTTGGTGGGCCAATCTACTTTATTGGCCCACCAGACCCCTGTGACCCTCCCTTTTTCAAATTCCTTTTCCAATTGCATGCTTTAAGACTATTTTTGGTGCCTAGTCCTTCTTTTTATTTCCATATATTCCTTTTTATTTGCTTTGAGAAAGCCTTAGGTTAGGCAAACAATTGTGATCTATGATTGATAGAGTTCCTAGTGTCATGGAAGGTATTCTTCCAATTTTTTTAACCTCTTCTTTTAACATTTTGATTCTTAAACAAGTTGGGGTCTATTTGGAAAACCCAAATTTTATAATATATAAAATGCATCTATGCTAGATAATGGTCTAAGAGTGCAATATCTTTAAACAATTTATAGATTATGTTAACCAACAAAGATAACAAACTTATAGAAGCATAACTTTACAACTTATACTAACAAATAAAAAATAACAATTTGGCATAAGCATAAAATCTATCCAACCTTGCTTTTCTTGTTTTGCTAGCCCAAGAGAAGAATTTTTAGTTTGTTGACATGCACCAAAGTATGGAAATTTTGTAGTTTAACCAGGCCACCTTCTCAAATTTTTGCTGTCCCCCCCTCCCTAGTACACACAACACCCCCTGGACAGCGACAGGTAGCTGCGCTTCCCCCCCCTTTGTGCTCGTCACCTCCTCCTTGCGGACAATAGCAATAGCCCCTGGGGCCTCCGACTGAAGCTACCCCCCCTCCTTGATCGCCAGCCAACTGCGGGCCCCCGTGTGAGCAGAAAAGAGGAGAAGGAGAGAAGAAGTGGAGAGAGAGAAGAGGAAGAGGAGAGGGAGAGAAGAAGAGAAGGAGAGAGAGAAGAGAGAAGGAGAAGGAGAGAAGAGAGAAGGAGAAGAAGAGGTAGAAGAGGTAGAAGAGGAAGAGGGGAGGGAGAGAAGAAGAGAAGGAGAGAGAGAAGAGGAAGAGGAGAGGGAGAGAAGAAGAGAAGGAGAGAGAGAAGGGAGAAGGAGAAGAAGAAGAGAAAAAGGGGAAGAGGAGAAAAAGTAGTAGAAGAGGAAGAGGAGAGAGAGAGAGAGAAGAAGAGAAGGAGAAGAGGAGAAAATGAAGTAGAGGAGGAAGAGGAGAGAGAGAGAGAGAAGAAGAGAAGGAGAAGAGGAGAAAATGAAGTAGAGGAGGAAGAGGAGAGGGAGAGAAGAAGAGAAGGAGAGAGAGAAGAGAGAGGGAGAAGAAGAAGAGAAGAAGGAGAAGAAGAGATAAATAAGTATAAGAAGAGAGAGAGAGAGAGAATAAAAGAGGGAGTGAGAGTTGGTGATTAGAGAAGGTATTGAGGGCTGTGCCAAGGAGCAGTGTTCGTGAAGCCATCTTTTTCAAGCCACCCCCCTTAGCGAAGGACCCCTTCTCATGACCTTTCCTACCCAAGGCTGTCGTCATGAAGGCCGTTAAGGTCTGGACTATCCAACTCCACGTGGCAAATAGCTCCCAAAAAGAAAGTTGCAGGAAGCGTAGGTGCCAAAGCTACCATTGGTACCGATAACGCGGGAGAGGCGAGTGGAGCAACCAATGCAACAAATGCCCCTACAATCACGAATCAAACCTAGGTTTGTTTTGAATATCCTAGGTTTTATAATCAATATTGATTAAGCATAATCCGTATTGTTTCTAGAAGAAGAAATAAAAGGGTAGCTACATGCATGGAACAAGAACAAGCCTTAGGACTTTTTGTTTACTCTAAGTGCTAGATTGCATGCGTGAAATGGTAGAGTATGGAGTTCGCATAAGTTTATATGCATGAAATGGTGAGTATGGAGTTCACATAAGTTTAGATGCATGAAATGATAGCTTTTACACACATAGAATGATAAGGTTTTCGCATTATTTCACATAAAATAATAGCTTTAAAACCAGTTCAATGCATGAATAGTCATTTAGAATTCATGCTTCGCGAATATGACTAAAAGAAACACATGAAATGATAGTTCCCGTTCGTAAGATGCAATTGCGCCGATGGATAAAAACCTAGACTTTCATATATGCAAGTCACAAGTGATCCGGTGCATTAGGAATAAGTATTCGTTGCCAGAGTTAAAGGTCGTTTAGGATGTACAAATATACTAAATGCACCATGTGCATGATGGGTAAGGTTGATTGGAAAACTCTGCATAGTACCACACTAAGTGAGATGGAAGGGATGCATGCATCTAGACTGTATCCTGAAGGCCTAGATGAGGAATCTTGCATTGCCAAGCGTATTAACTGAACTTGGTTAGGATTGGAAGAATAAAAGACCCTTGATTGGGTTACAAATAAAGGCATGTCCGTTGCCTTGGTTGACCATTTAATGCTTTGGGTTAGGGTTAAGATACCATAAGGTAAAACCCAAGGGAAAGAGCAAGTCAAAATAAGTTAACTTACCAAGAACTTTTGCTTGCATGATCTTGTTTGAGATTATTGGGATCTCGCCAAGTTGCGAATCCAGGATCGAATGTTGAGAGCATCTGGGAAAAAGGTCCAGGATCGGATGCTGGGAGCATTCGGGAAAAAGGAATCACAATTAGTAGTGGGTCGTACAAACGGCCTCCGAAATGCTTGTGATTGTACACTTAGGTACATTATTTAATCTCCTTTGTTCAAGGAACTAATTCATGGAAAAACATTTAATGCTTCAGGTTAAAAGCCTAGAGGGAGAGGCAAGAACAGTTACCTCCGACTGTCTGCTTGGTCCTATCCAAGGGGGTTGTTAGCCGCGCTGGGTATATGGACCTAACCTGCCCACAAGAGGTCTCTCCGTGGGTGCTGCTTGGAGCGGGAGGATGCTTGGGTGCTAGGGGAGGCTGTGGCTGTAAATCCCTTGGCTCTAGATCCCGCACAAGAGGCCCGTGTACCTCGAGATGGGATCTCGAGGCCCGTGTACTTGTCTATGGGCGGAACTTGGAGCAGCAATCTTGTAGATTGTTGGGATAGCCTTCGGGCATGATACTTGAGGTATTTCAAAATACGGAAGGATTATTTCTGTGAAGGCAAAAAGGGACACTTAATTCTCCTGTATGGGCGGGAGACAAACATTAATCTGAAGATAAGTTAAGGAAGTGTTTGATCTTGTTTTATCTTGTCTTCGTGCATGTGTCCTAAATTCCGTAAAGGAACCTGTGATTACGGGTTAATTAAAGAAGCTGCTTTTATGTGTCAAACATAATGTGGTAGGTAATTAGATAACTAAAACAACCCCCGAGGGAAGCATAGTGGATGTGACCAATAGGTCTATCCTATGGAAGGGTGGTCTCAGTTAGCCGAGAGCTTTCCTCAAAGGAAATGTTAACGAGGAATATTAGGAAAAGTCGGATGATGACCTTAGACAATGTTGGTTAGAACCCTGATTCATACCATTTTAGGGAACCGGAATGGGACTATGCCCTATGGGCAGAGAGGTCGAGCGATATATCCCTCTCATTTTCCATCCTCTTTGAACCAAGTGCGGTATGAGTCTGCTTTGGTCCAGTTGTACCTACGCAAAGTGGAGCAGTTGTAGACCGACGCTAGAAGGCTGTTAGGAAGACCCGACTACTAGGAACCCGGACTTCAGGTCAATCCTAGTGGGAATGGCCGGATAAGTTCTGTTGCAAGGTAGACTGGGGAGGCCCTAGTTGGCAAACCCTGTGTCATTCCTTGGGAGTGCCGGGCAGCGTCTTCTAGATTGATCTCTCGATGGACTACTAAGACGTGTCCCGCAATTGGAGGGGCGTGCATATTATAGTTGGTATCTCAGCAAAACTTCATAATGATACATGATTGATTAATGTTCGGTTTATAGACACATCCTAAACATAAATAACCTAAGTGGTATGGCTTGATTATCAGGCACCTTCTACACCCATGAATGTTGACATGCAAGAGAAGAAGTTCCTTCTCAAACAAATTAAGCCACCCAAGTTTGATGGCAAGGGAAGGACTATTCAAGCTGACGCGGAGATCTGGATTGAGTCCATGGAGGACTATTTTTAAGCAACAGGAACTGCACCTACTAACCAAGCCATGCTCGCCAAACTTAAGCTTACAGGCGAAGCAAGACTTTGGTGGAAATAGTGGTGCAGAGACCAAGTGATCTCGGAGAGGACAGTCACATGGGATAAGCTTAAGGAAGCTGTGTGAGGGAGGTATCTGCCACCTGCCTGCCGCACACAAAAGATGAATAAATTCTACGACTTGAAGCAGCTAGGATTATCCATTGAAGCATATTATTCAAAGTTCGTTTCACTCCTAAAGTATGCACCCCCAATGGATATGACATAACATGTGTCAAAATTCTGTGTTGGATTGAATCCACCCATAAACACTCGATTGGAATCGATGCGCCCAACGGACTTGCAAGACGCATTACTCCGAGCGAATCCAATCGTCCAAGAACTTAAAGCGGGCAATTGTAGCAAAGATGACTATAGAGATCAGGATAAGAGATGCCATACGTGCGGAGAGATAGGGCACATCCGTAGGAGATGTTCCTACCATCAATGCTTCCATTGTAAGGAGCTAGGACACATCCAAGTAGACTGCCCTGATCTAAGTCCAGAAGACTTTAAGCCTCCAAGAAAATGAAGCTACACAGGTGCAGTCTATGGATATATAGACGTATCAGATGAAGACAAAGATCTAGAACCCACTAAACCTTATTGGGAGGACTAAAATTCCTAGAAGCTTAATCGACATGTAACCCAATTGAGAATAAATCCTACTCTTGTACCTATGGTCAGTTCAAATAATATGAGTGCACTACTTGAAACATTAAGAGTAGCGCAGCGGATGCATGGTGGGTCTTAACCCACAGGTCATAAGCCCCATTAGTGCTTGTCCTCCCTAGTTTCTCTCGAGATGAGGACATCTTGATTCCTCTAAGGGGGAGAGGATGTAACATCCCCGATGTTCCCCCCCCCAATAGGAGCTCCCCCTCATTTTAATAGATTCTTTTTGTAGTTCAAAATTTTTAATCCCTCCCTCTCTCCTCGCCGATAGCACGTCGGGGAGAGAGAGAGAGGGAGTGAAGTGAAGTGATGGGGGCATGTAGCCCCCGAGGTGGGAGGGGTGGTGGCCATGCCACCATCCTCCCCCCTCCTATAAAGCATAGGCCGTCCCCCCCTCCCTGGTACACACATCACTCCCTTGGACGGCAGCAGGCAGTTGCACTCCCCCCCTTCGTGCTCGTCACCTCCTCCCTGCGGCAACAGCAGTAGCCCCTGGGGCCTCCGATGGAAGCCACCCCCCTCCTTGATCGCCAGCCAACTATGGGCCCCCGTGAGTAGAAAAGAGGAGAAGGAGAGAAAAAGTGAAGGAGAGAGAGAAGAGGAAGAGGAGAGGGAGAGAAGAAGAGAAGGAGAGAGAAGAGAGAAGGAGAAGGAGAGAAGAGAGAAGGAGAAGAAGAGGTAGAAGAGGAAGAGGGGAGGGAGAGAAGAAGAGAAGGAGAGAGAGAAGAGGAAGAGGAGAGGGAGAGAAGAAGAGAAGGAGAGAGAGAAGGGAGAAGGAGAAGAAGAAGAGAAAAAGGGGAAGAGCAGAAAAAGTAGTAGAAGGGGAAGAGGAGAGAGAGAGAGAGAGAAGAAGAGAAGAAGGAGAAGAGGAGAAAATGAAGTAGAAGAGGAAGAGGAGAGGGAGAGAAGAAGAGAAGGAGAGATAGAAGAGAGAGGGAGAAGAAGAAGAGAAGAAGGAGAAGAAGAGATAAAGAAGTAGAAGAAGGAGAGAGAGAGAGAGAGAGAGAGAGAGAGAGAGAGAGAGAGTTGGTGATTAGAGAAGGTATTGAGGGCTGTGTCGAGGAGCCACGTCCGTGATGCCATCCTTTTCAAGCCACCCCCTCGACGAAGGACCCCTTCTCACAACCTTTCCTACCAGGCCGTTAAGGTCCGAACTATCCAACTTTGCATGGCAAATGGCTCCCAAAAAGAAAGTTGCGGGAAGTGTAGGTGCCAAAGCTACCATTGGTATCGATAATGTGGAAGAGGCAAGCGGAGCGACCAACGCAAAAAATGCCCCTATGATCACGAATCAAACCCAGGTTCTTTTTGAATATCCTAGGTTTTATAATCAATATTGATTAAGCATAATCCGTATTGTTTCTAGAAGAAGAAATAAAAGGGTAGCTACATGCATGGAACAAGAACAAGTCTTAGGACTTTTTGTTTACTCTAAGTGCTAGGTTGCATGCGTGAAATGGTAGAGTATGGAGTTCACATAAGTTTATATGCATGAAATGATAGAGTATGGAGTTCGCATAAGTTTATATCCATGAAATGATAGCTTTTACACATAGAATGATAAGGTTTTTGCATTATTTCACATAAAATAATAGCTTTTAAACTAGTTCAGTGCATGAATAGTCATTTAGAATTCATGCTTAGCGATCATGACTAAAAGAAACACATGAAATGATAGTTCCTGTTCGTAAGATGCAATTGCGTCGATGGATAAAAACCTAGACTTTCATATATGAAAGTCACAAGTGATCCGATGCATTAGGAATAAGTATTCGTTGCCAGAGTTAAAGGTCATTTAGGATGTAGAAATATACTAAATGCACCTTGTGCATGATGGGTAAGGTTGATTGGAAAACTCTGCATAGTACCACACTAAGTGAGATGGAAGGGACGCATGCATCTAGACTGTATCCTGAAGGCCTAGATGAGGAACCTTGCATTGCCAAGTGTATTAACTGAACTTGGTTAGGATTGGAAGAATAAAAGACCCTTGATTGGGTTGAGAATAAAGGCATGTTCGTTACCTTGGTTGACCATTTAATGCTTTGGGTTAGGGTTAAGATACCATAAGGTAAAACCCAAGGGAAAGAGCAAGTCAAAATAAGTTAACTTACCAAGAACTTTTGCTTACATGATCTTGTTTGAGATTATTGGGATCTCGCCAAGTTGCGAATCCAGGATCGGATGCTGGGAGCATCTGGGAAAAAGGTCCAGGATCGGATGCTGGGAGCATTCGAGAAAAAGGAATCACAACTTAGTAGTGGGTCGTACAAACGGCCTCCGAAATGTTTGTGATTGTACACTTAGGTACATTATTTGATCTCCTTTGTTCAAGGAACTAATTCATGGAAAAACATTTAATGCTTCAGGTTAAAAGCCTAGAGGGAGAGGCAAGAACAGTTATCTCCGATTGTCTGCCTGGCCCTGTCCAAGGGGGTTGTTAGCCTCGCCGGGTATATGGACCTAACCCGCAGTGAGAGGTCTCTCCGTAGGTGCTGCTTGGAGCGGGAGGATGTTTGGGTGCTAGGGGAGGCTCTGGCTGTAAATCCTTTGCCTCCGGATCCTGCACAAGAGGCCAACGTGGCTCGAGATGGGATCTCAAGGCCCGTGCACTAGTCTACGGGTGGAACTTGGAGCAGCAATCCTGTAGATTGCTCGGATAGCCTTCGGGCATGATACTTGAGGTATTCCGGAATACGAAAGGATTATTTCTGCAGAGGCAGAAAGGGACACTTAATTCTCCTGTATGGGCGGGAGACAAACATTAATCTAAAGATAAGTTAAGGAAGTGTTTGATCTTGTTTTATCTTGTCTTCGTGCATGTGCCCTAAATTCTGTAAAGAAATCTGCGATTAAGGGGTTAATTAAGGAAGCTGCTTTTATGTGTCAAACATAATGTGGTAGATAATTGGATAACTAAAACAACCCTCGAGGGAAGCGTGGTGCATGTGACCAATAGGTCTATCCTACGGAAGGGTGGTCTCGGTTAGCTGAGAGCTTTCCTCAAAGGAAATGTTAATGAGGAATATTAGGAAAAGTCAGACGATGACCTTAGACAATGTTGGTTAGAACCCTGATTCATACCATTTTAGGGGATCGGAATGGGACTATTTCCTACGGGCAGAGAGGTCGAGCGATGCATCCCTCTCGTTTCCCATACTCTTTGAACCAAGTGCGGTATGAGACTGCTTTGGTCTAGTTGTACCTGCGCAAAGTGGAGTAGTTGTAGACCGATGCTAGAAGGCTGTTAGGAAGACTCGATTACTAGGAACCCGGAGTTTAGGTCGATCCTAGTGGGAATGGCCGGATAAGTTCCGTTGCGAGGCAGACTCGTTATTTCTTGGGCATTGAGGTGATTAGATCACCAAGTGGGATACAACTCTTGCACAGGCAGTATGGATTGGACATGCTGTCCAAATATGGGATGATAGGCTATAAGCCTATTTCAGTTCCATTGGAGCAGAATGTGAAGCTGAGCGCAGATGCAGGTGAGCTTCTGGAAGACCCTACTATGTACAGACGCATAGTAGGAAGCTTGATTTATATAACTATTACCAGGCCAGATTTGAGCTATGCTGTTGGATTGGTAAGTCAGTTTATGCAGGCTCCAAGGAAACGGCATTTGGATGCGGCTAGACTCATACTCAGGTATGTGAAGTCCACATTGCAGTATGGACTATTTTATGAGACTGGAGTTCAAATACAGTTGCATGGATACACTGATGCTGATTGGGCTGGTAGCATTTCTGATAGACGATCTACCAGTGGATATGTGTTCTTTTTTGGGAGTGCAGCAGTCACTTGGAGTAGCAAGAAACAGCCTACAGTTGTCTTATCCAACATAGAGGCTGAGTACAGGGGTGCAGCAATGGCTGCATGTGAGGTAGCTTGGTTGCATAAGCTACTTTATGATATGCATCAGTCTACACATGGGCCAATTGTTATTTATTGTGACAACATGAGTAGTATACACTTGGCAAATAACCCAGTCTATCATGCTAGAACAAAGCACATTGAGGTGCATTATCACTATGTGCGAGAGAGGGTTTTCCTAGGTCTTATTGATCCAGTTTATGTCAGCACAGAGGATCCGGTAGCTGACATATTCACGAAGGCATTGGGTGCAGAGAAACTGCGCAAGTTTAGAGACCTGCTTGGTGTGCAGGAATTGGGATTGAGCTCGAGGGGGAGTGTTGAGATATCGAGCTCCACTCGTGATACGCCAAGGTGACCGTTGTGTATTTATGTCACCGACTTGTCAGGTGCAGACGCGGTTGGTAGACCGCCCATGAATAATAGCTACATGACAGCTATCCTTATCTACTCTAGTTCATGGCTCAGTTGGTATGCCACCTTAGTTAGTTGAGTTTGGTTTGAGACCCATATATAGGGTTCTTCTATTTCTTTGTATGAGAGTTCTTTTGGCTTACATAACTAAGAAGAGGAAAACTATTTTCAGCCTCCACCCTTGTGTGTATTCCCCCATTGTGCAAGCAAGAAAGCTACAAGTGAGACTCCTTCCTTCTCTCCCACAATCTTGACACCCAACTCCAAGGACTTAGTCGTTTCTTTTCCAACAAAGGGTTGTCCATCAAAGGCTCTATGGTTGTGAAACTCAATGAACTAGACAGATTGTCAAGTAAGTCGCAACTGTCGAGGGCCGCGCAAGAAAAAAGGACCTAGAAGGAACTTGTTAAAATCGACCCTACGAAGCCCTAACCCAAGGGGGAGGGCGAACTTTAGGGTAGTTGATTCATGCTAAGCATGTTGCTTGAAATTGTTGAAATGGTTTTAACGAAGGTTGGTCTTGTTAAAGATGGATTGTTGACCCAAGTTATGCTTGGTTGTTTGGAAAGGTTGTAAAAGTGTTTTGATACATCCAAGTTAAATTCTAGTTGTGCATGCAATGGGATTGCAATGCCTCGAAGTAAGAGGTTGTACATTCAACTATTTGTTGACGTGGTTTTGGATGCTAATCCAAGTTATTTGTGATTGATGATTGCCCAGGTCTGAGATGACTGATTGCCATGGAAATAAAAGGGATGTTTTCCCTACTAATTGTTTTTAAGCTGGATGCTTCAGCTGTGGTTGATTTCCTAAAAAGATAATTAAGGAAGGATGGTGCTAGCTACCCCCTGTGAACCGCCAAACCCTAACCAAGGGGTTATGAATCTGCGCCGGGAATGTGGACCGAACCCACCACGAGAGGTCTCTCCGTGGAAATTACTTGGAGTAGGAGGATACATGGGTGCCGATGGGGGCTATGGCCGTAAATCCCAATGCCTCCAAGCCCTATACAAGTGTTCTACGTGACTCGAGATGGGATCTTGAGGCCTTGATACTAGTTACAAGGCAAAATCTTGGTAGGATAAAACCTTTGGGGTTGTTGCCGGGAGACAGAAGGATTTTTTTACGGAGGCAAAAAGGAGCGCTTAATTCTCCTGTATGGGCAGGAGACACACATTAATCCGAAGATAAGTTAAGGAAGTGTTTTATCTTGTCTTCGTGTCAGTGCCCTAAATTACGTAAAGGAACTTGTGATTAGCGGGCTAATTAAGGAAGCTAATTTTATGTATCAAACATAATGTGATAGGTAATTAGATAACTAAAACAACCCCGAGGGAAGAGTGGTGGATGGACCAATGGGTTTATCCTATAGAAGGGTGGTCTCGGTTAGCCGAGAGCTTTCCTCAAAGGAAATGTTAACGAGAAATATTAGGAAAAGTCGGACTTCAGGTCGCGATCCTAATGGGAACGGCCCGATAAGTTCCGTTGCAGGGCAGACTCGAGAGACCCTAGTTGGCAAACCCTGTGTCATTCCTTGGGAGTGCCGGGTGACGTCTTCTAGATATATCTCTCGATGGACTGCTAAGATGTCCTGCGATTGGAGAAGCGGGCACGTTACAATAAGCTACTTATGCTAAAAGAAAAGACCCTCCTCCCAACTAGTATATGAAGTGTCAGAGAGAGAACTAGGGAGAGAGAAAGAGGAGAGAGAAAGATTGCAGAGGAGAGAGAAAGACTGCAGGAAGAGAGAGAAATAGAGTGACGAGGAGAGAGAAATACTAGAATTGGAGAGAGAAAGACAGGAAAGATGAAGAAGCCATGGAAGCTTGGAGCAAGAAGGGAGAGAAAGATTGTAATTGTATTGATATGTCAAAAAGATGTGAAAAATTACAACTTCTCTCCTTATATACCAGTGTCAATGTGACATGGCATATTATTAGTATTCTAAGTATTCCCAGCTTCTTACAATCCATCCCTTCCCAAAAGTTTTTATCCCCAAAAACAAAACTAGAAAGAGCTAAAGAAAAGATGGATAGAACAGAGTACTACTCTGTTTTACAGCTTTACAAATAGGGAATGAGTGAAGAATTTATCATTACAAGGGCTGAATTTGAAGTACGGAAAGTGGACCCTGCTATATACATGGTTTGAAGAACTTTAGAAGCCATTGGAGCCATAGAATCTTCAACAAATAGTTCCAGAAGAAAGTAGACAGCTTGCTGAAATAACAGTCCCTGCTGGACCAAATCAACCATAACTTTTGATAGAAGTGTCCAAATGAAGTGTACCACATATCAAAATGAAGCTCTTGAAGAGTACTTTAAGCTCATGTAGATAGCTCAATTCTGAAAATGAAGTACGACAAAAACTATTCTAAAACAGCGTGCTGTCCTGAACCAGTTTGCACCAATACTAGCTTCATAAGCAATAGGCTTCAGCCACCAATGTATCCTTCAAGTATGGATACTCATCCAATATTGAATCAGGTCTCCAAGAAGCCTCTTCAGAGGGTAAACCTCTCCATTTAATCAAATATTCCACAATAGAACGTGATCGAAGCTTCTTTTCACGCTGACCTATAACAGCCTCTGGGATGTACTGAACAATACCATCTTCATCAATAGGTGGCAGCTCATCAACTAAATCCACTGGATCACCATAATAGGGCTTGAGCTGACTAACATGGAAGACGTTATGAATCTTTGTAGAAGAGGGAAGCTCTAGTCTGTATGCCAAATCTCCAATCCACTTAAGGATCCTGTAAGGGCCATAGAATCTGTGGGCAAGCTTATTGCTGGATCCATCTTTTAATGTAGAATACTTGGATTTGGGCACCTTCAACAAAACCAGCTCTCCTTCCTGGAACTCTAAAGGCCTCCTCTTCTCATCAGCATACATCTTCATCTGATCTTGAGCCTTCCTTAGATTCACCTTGCATTGCTGAAGAAGGGTCTGCATTCTATCCAACTCTTCCTTCCCATGAGGGTTGATCTTTTCATTAAAAATGACTGTAGGTAGGGGCACCTTGTAACCATACAAAGCCTCAAAGGGTGAAACTCCTATGCTCGCATGAGTGGAATTATTATAAGCAAACTCAACCAGGTGTAACCAAGAATCCCATGAGGTTTGGACATCATAGCAAAAATGGCGAAGATAAGTCTCCAACCATTTATTAACTCTCTCTGTCTGTCCATCAGTTTGGGGATGATAAGCCGTAGATAGAGCCAACTTGGTACCCATAGATGTAAATACCGCTTGCCAAAAGTTACTCATAAACTTTGAGTCCCTATCATGGACAATCACCTGCGGTAATCCATGCAATCTGAAAATATGCTCCATAAACTGGTTGGCCACCTGAGAAGCAGTAAACTGAATTTTTGTTGGGATAAAATGAGCTGCTTTGGTGAGTCTGTCAACCACCACGTAAATACTATTCCACCCCTTCTTGGTAGTAGGTAAGCCAGTGATAAAATCCATAGTAATATGAGTCCATTTACCCGTAGGAATAGGCAATGGCTGCAATAAACCCCCTGGCTTATGGGTGCTATCCTTATTTTGCTGACAAGGCATACACTTCATAACGAAGTCCTTGAGATCTTTCCACAGTCCTTTCCAATAAAAGCTCTTGCTGATCCTGTCATAAGTCTTGAAAACTCCCAAGTGTCCAGCTAAAGGCGAAGAATGCATCTCCTCCATAATTTTTGTCTTGAAAGAAGAAGTAGAGGGAATAACAATCTTGCCCTTCCACCAAATAAGACCATTTTTAAGCTGGTAGTGCGAGTTTTCTTCCATGAGACCTTGCTGTAATTTCTGAAAGATTTGGCTGAATTCCTCATCTAAGAGATATGCCTCTTGTAGCTCTTCAATTCAATCACTATGTAATTCCGTCATGGCTGATACTTTGCAAGCCCACATACGAGAGAGAGAATCAGCCACTATGTTATCTTTGCCCCTTGTATGAGTGATGTCAAAGTCATAATTTTGTAATGTTGCTACCCATCGTCGTTGCTTTGGAGTAAGATTTGACTGAGTAAGGAAATACTTGAGTACGCGATGATCACTATGTACTCTGAATCGGCTGCCATATAAGTAATGGTGCCATTTCTTGATTGCATGCAAAATAGCCAACATCTCCTGATCATAAACATTCATGGCCATCTCCTTATCAGTAAGCTTACGGCTTTCAAATGCAATTACTCCATGCTCCTGAAGCAAAACAGCCCCAATGCCACGGCCACTAGCATCACATTGTATAGTAAACTCTTTAGAGAAATCCGGGCATACAAGAATAGGAGCGGAGGTAAGTAATTCCTTTAACTGGTTGAAGCTGCTATCTGCAAGAGAATCCCAAAAGAAAGCCTCTTTCTTCAACCTGTCAGTTAAAGGGGCTGCAATTGCCGCATAATGCTTTATAAATCTGCGATAGAATGAAGATAGACCAAGAAATCCTCTAAGAGAGGTAGTAGTAGTAGGCGTTGGCCAATCTTTTATGCATTGCACCTTCTTGGGATCAGCCTGTATTCCTTTTTCACTGACTATATGTCCCAAGTATTCCACTTCAGTCTGCATGAAAGAACACTTCTTCTCCTTAGCAAAAAGCCTATGATGTCTCAACACATCAAAAACCTTCCTCATATGCGACAAATGATCCTGAAAAGTCTTGCTGTAGATCAAAATGTCGTCAAAGAACACCAAAACAAACTGAAAGAGGAAAGGTTGTAGAATCTTATTCATCAGGCTTTGAAAGGTAGCTGGAGTGTTTGTAAGGCCGAATGGCATCACCAAGAAATGGTAGAGCCCACGATCAGTCCTAAAAGCAGTCTTGACCTCATCACCCTCTCTCATGCGAATCTGATGATACCCTGATCTCAAATCAATCTTCGTGAAGAATCGAGCCCCCTTAAGCTCATCAAGCAAATTATCTATCCTGGGTATAGGATACTTGTTCTTCACTGTTATCTTGTTAAGATCCCTGTAGTCAATGCACATTCTGAAAGATCCATCTTTCTTTTTGACTAACAGGACTGGGGATGCATACGGTGAAGAACTTGGCTCAATGAATCCCATTTCAAGAAGCACTTTGATTTGCTTGGCTACTTCCTCTCGTTCACATTTTGATAGTCTGTAAGGTGGCTTATTGATCGTCTTTGAGTTGGGTTCCAAATCAATGGGGTGATCCACCACTCTCTTAGAAGGCAATGAAGTAGGTACTTCAAATAAATCTCTATACTCCTTAAGAAGAGCTGTCAAGGCTAGATGGTTTGCTGAATTATTGGGCTGATCCTGTGTTTCTTTGTTCAAATGTAATACAAATATCTGTGAGCGCTTCTTGTACTCTTTCTTGAGTTGTTGAATGGTGATAAGCTGAAAATCAGATTTACTAGGGATCCCCTGTAAACGGATGAGCTGTCCATTGGAGAAAAACTCCATATATAACTGTGAGAAATCCATAGTAATCCTGCCTAAGGTCATCAACCAGTCACAACCAAGTACAATATCTATGGGCCCCATTTCCAAAGTGATCAGGTTTACTTTGACTTCAAAATTTTCAGCCATCTGCAAAGAAACCTGTGGACAAATCTGTGTGCTGATTTCCTCTTCACCATTAGCCACTTGTACTCTAATGGGCTGTTGTAAGTCGGTGGGAACACAATTCAACTTGTACAAAATGGATTTATTGATAAAACTGTGGGTACTGCCACTATCTATCAGGATGAACACTGGCTTTCCACATATGGTTCCCTTCATACGAAGTGTATTAGGGTTCTTAGATTCCGTCCAAGCATCCATAGAGATAGAACAATTAGTGGCAGCAGGCAACTCATTACAAAATCCACCAGGATCAAATGGAATATCACCGCCTGGATCAAAAGGAAAAGAGTCAGATGGATCATAGAAGTACTCCTGTCCACCATCATCCTCGAAATCTTCATTTTCAGCATTGACTGGGACTGCATTAACTTCATCTATGTCATTTTCAAGATCCTCAAGAACTAGCATACTCTGAATTTTTGGCTTGGCATTTTTGTATACACACTTTGAAGCATGGTCAGGAGTATACTTTTCTCCACACTTGAAGCATAAGCCTTTGTCCTTTCTTTCCTTATAAAGATCCATGGGAATATTTCTGGAATTTGTATTGGCTGAAGTAGACTTAGGCTTATTGTCACCTTGCTTAAATTCAACCTTTGGACTGTTTGCTGTCCTGAAATTACCTTGAAGCCTAGAAGCATTAAATGGGGGATAAGTTGGTATCCGTAAGCTCCCACTAGGCATATGATTGCTGCCATAATTGTTACCAACTTGCCCTTGCTTTAAAACAGTCCTTGACTGTCCATAACTTGGCTGAAATGAAGACTCTTTCCCATACTTCCTTCCAAAGCGCTCTGCAAGCTCAATAGCCTTGAAAAGTGAAGTAGGATTCTGCGCCATAACATCAGCTGACAAGGATGGTTCTAAACCATACATAAACTTGTGTAACTTGGCCTCATCACTGATGTTTTCCACATACATGGTCAAAACAAGGAATTGGTTTGTATATTCTCTTACACTTAGGCTCCTTTGTTCCAAGTTATACCATCTTCGTTCTAACTTCTCTTTTTCAAGAGGTGAAACAAAGACTTCAGCCATAAGTGCCTTGAAAGCTTCCCAATTCTCAATAAGTACATTCTCTTTCTTGATATACCTCCACCAAGTGTGAGCAAATCCTT
Source organism: Lygodium microphyllum (assembly GCF_053477565.2). Lineage (NCBI taxonomy): Eukaryota > Viridiplantae > Streptophyta > Polypodiopsida > Schizaeales > Lygodiaceae > Lygodium > Lygodium microphyllum. The sequence continues at coordinate 112,241,622 of NC_141141.1, read as the reverse complement.
CTAAGTGGAGGGAGGCAAAATGTATCTTTATGTCATCAGTTTTAGGAAATATGTCGAAATAAGACTCCATCTTAGAAGTCCATTCCTCTAATTCTGATGGTGAAGATGACTGGCCATTGAATTTGGATAAAACAATTTTATCCTTGAATTCTCTATCATGGAAAGGTTGTTGTCCCAAAACTGGCTGATCAGAATTTCTAAGTACAGAACCCCCAAAATGAGATTGAAATCTTCCAACAGGTGGCTGAGAATTACCCTGTAATCTTCCTATTGGTAAAGCACCCTTAGAATGCTGAGTATGCAGTCCAAAAGCTTGAGTATTGGCGCCGTTCAAACTGCCCAAATAGTCATCATGTCTTTGTGAAGCTTCTCCCACTTCATATTGACTATTGGGTATGCCTCTTCTTCCTATGATTCCATCTCCATGACCATTTTGGTTGGATGGCTGAAGTGGAACTGAGGGGTCACTATTTGAACAAGCCTTCTCATTTGCTTCTTTTGATCCCTTTTGTGACTGCATGAGTTGAGAAAATTGTGCCATAAGTTGGGCATTAGATTCTACCAACTTATCAATGGAAGCATTGGTTCAGTTAGTTGATTCCATCATCTTCTCAACAGTAGACTTCGTTTGATCAAATGATAAAATCATATGCTCCATTGCTGACAAAATAGTCTCATGACGTTCCTTATGTCTTAGTTCATGGGCACACAAAGCGTCATTGAGAATACTAATATCTCCTTGTTGAGGCTCTTCAGGGTTCTCTTGAAGTGTGCTTTCCATCATAGAATCCCTGATTTGCTGTGCATAGTCCTCCTGGACCTTATTTTTGCCTTTATGCCCTGCCATACTAGTGTAGTCCTGCAGTACCCCCTGTCAGTAAAACGGCTATAACTTTGGCTAGAAAACTCCGATTGCAAAACTTTTTTGTGCGAATTGAAGCTTACAATGCCCTCTTCGAGATGAGCTATAGCACGCTATAACAGGTTTAGGACAGAAAATTCTGTAACTGAATTTTAGAGTCTGAACTGTCCAGTCCTGCACCCTGTTTAGACCTGTAAGTGCCCTGTTTTGACCCTGTAATGCAAGAAAGTAACCTCCAATGACTACCAAACCCTGCAAAGGGGTATATAGGACCTGTGGGTACCCTGTAGTACCTGCACCTGTACTTCAGTATCAAAGGGTGTACCTGTATCCACCTGTAAATACCCTGTGGGTAACCTGAAAATGCCCTGTTTTACCCTGTTTTATTCCAGTAGGTACTTGAGTCGTTGGAAAGTCTTCAATCTTCAATTCTCCACTCGCTGTACCTGTGTGAGGGATAAAACGGTAGGACGGGCTCCCTACACGAGCTCTGAATCACCGGGAGGTGGGCAAAGTTCCCCCCGGGTCGGTTGGTTGCACCCCTTCGGGATCTTCGATAGTGAGGGAGGGTCACCTCTCTTTTGTCCCACTATCTCCCCCGGCATCCACCTTTTTCCTCGGTGGGAATATCAACATGGCAGAGGCTAGTGTACTAAGCAATCAGCATGATATGCATTTGAAAAATATTCATTCAGCCTTTCATGAGATGCAATTGATTGAGATAAAAGAACTTGAGATGGGAGAAGGGTTTTACCTATGCAATTCAGTGACTCACTGATTGCTAGTACTTACCCTTTACAATTTTCCAATTTAGGCAAAAGAGAATCAACCAATCAATTGGATTAGAGTAAGCAAAGGAATCAATCAATGTATTCAGTCCATAGGATTCAAATGTTATGCTGAAATCTCAGATTAAGGCCATTCATTCACTGATTGAAGCTAATATGTATTAGGCAAGTATTGCATTCATGAATAGATGAATTCAAGCAAAGGTTGGCTGAGAATTTGATGAAAATGTTCAATTCTTTAATCTCTCAGTCAAATGGCTTAAGCTCAGCAATTGGATTAATGAGAGAGATTAAAAATTGAAGAGAAATACCTTGATATGGCTGAAAATAACTTGCCAAATGCTTGATAGGGCTCCCGGTTGTCCAATGTTAGCAAAATAATCCATGAAGCTTGCTTATCTGATGGTAGAGACCAATCTTGAGGCTTCAAATGCTTGAAATTGAAGCATTAAACCCGTTTTCCCCAAATTTTTGCTCCATAGAAGCTCTTGATCTTCAATCTTAAGCCATCCCGTGCTTAATCCTTACAATTTGTTGAAGAATCCTTGCTGAAATGATTCCACGGGCCAAAAGGATGAAGAATCTTCAAGAAATTGTCAAGAAATGGAAGCTTGGGCTGAAGCTTTCATGGCTGCCCATGGACTGTTCATGTAGGGTTTCAAGAGAGTGAAAAGCTGAGAAATATGGTTCTATTTTGGAGTAAACACACCAAAACCTTGAAGGAATCACTGCCAATGATGAATTAGAAGCACCATAGCTGAAGATTGGCTGAGAACTGGAGGAGAACAGGGCTGGAAAAATCAACGCAAATTTCGGGCTGCTGTCCAGGCCACGTGGCAGCTTCTACAGGGCATGATTGGTGCTCCACTTGTTGCATTTGATGTCTAGAGTGCCATTATGCAGGCCATTGTTGATGGAGAGCAAAGATCAGTGAGAAAAGAAGAGCTCTCAGCCAGCAAACTCCATGAAAGCTTGGGCAGAGCTTGAGGAAAGAGGAAAGGAAGACCTCTTTTGAAAAGTAACTGTAGTTTAGTCTCTAATTAAGCCCAGTTAACTATTCTTTACCCTAGTTACCTCCATTTTTGCATAAAATTTGATGACGTCCAACCATTTAAGCCTTTACCCGCCATATCTGACCTTGAATATCTCCAGATGTAATCATTGCTAACTGTAGTTGTCCTGCAGCACTCCACTAGTCATTGTCTTGTACCATTTTTGTCTGAAATTGGTTTTGAAATAGGAAAATGAGAGTGAAAATGGAAGAAAATAATGGATCAAAGACTGAAGCTCTGATACCACTTGTCAGAGAGAGAACTAGGGAGAGAGAAAGAGGAGAGAGAAAGACTGCAGAGGAGAGAGAAAGACTGCAGGAAGAGAGAGAAATAGAGTGACGAGGAGAGAGAAAGACTAGAATTGGAGAGAGAAAGACAGGAAAGATGAAGAAGCCATGGAAGCTTGGAGCAAGAAGGGAGAGAAAGATTGTAATTGTATTGATATGTCAAAAAGATGTGAAAAATTACAACTTCTCTCCTTATATACCAGTGTCAATGTGACATGGCATATTATTAGTATTCTAAGTATTCCCAGCTTCTTACATGAAGGAGGGGAGGGCATCACATAGGGAGACAACTCTCTTGAAGGAGGCACCATTTTTTGGATGCAAGTGATGCTAGAGGGAAGATCTCTCTCTTAGCTTTCATCCTCTCTTCTACAATTGTGCAAGAGTTCTATTGGAATCTACCAAGCTCCTCCCCTCTTTTGCATATGTGCTTGGAAGCTCTATCGACATCCACCAAGCTTCCTTCTCTTTCCCACACATGCACGAAACATTTACCAATAATCCGGTGAGCTTTTGCCCTCGTTTCTATCCATGCATGGAAACTCTGTTGAAATACACCGATCTTCTCTTCTCTTCTGCATACGTGCATGGAAGCTTTATCAAAATCCATGTAGCTTCTCTCCTTTTCCCCACATATGTGTAGAAGATCTATCGAAATTCACCAAGCTTTTCCTTTCTTCTTCTCCATCATGCCAAAGCTCTGTCAAAATCACCAGACTTTTTTCTCTTCTCTAAACCTAAAATCTACCTCATATTTTTCTCATTTTCCATAGTTGTATGGAATCTCTATTAAATTTACTTTAAATGATGGACTTTAAGGGAATTCATGAGGGAAAGGAGATTGTTTGAGAAGGCACTTCTCAAACAATCTCCTTTAAATTTACTTTAAATGATGGACTTTAAGGGAATTCATGAGGGAAAGGAGATTGTTTGAGAAGGCACTTCTCCAAAACTTGAGAAAGACACCCCAATGGAAAATATAGAAGATGACATCAAGGATGTCGACGATACCACTAGTTGCGATAATGAGGTTTGAGTTCTTTATTTTATATTTTCTTATTTTTATTTGGATTAAAAATGTTTCTTTAGGTAAGCTTGTTTATTGGTTAGAAAAGATTGTATTCCTTGCTTTGATATGTTTGCTTTATAAATTTCCATGTAAATTAGTAAGAAGATTTAAGAGGTTATGTGGTTATTGGATCCACAGGATCAACACAAATAGGGTATGTGGCTACTAGATCCACATGACCAATGAAGCCATCAATAGTTGGACTAGCTCCAAGGTCCAATGGGAATGCTGGAATGATTGAGATAAACTTGGAAGGGCACTAGGTATATAGGGCCAAGAGCTAAGTGGTGAAAAAGGCCAAGTGCATTATTACTACATCACCTTAGGCAAAGGAGCTTAGAGGGGCCCTAAGCAAGTAAATCCCTCAACAAACTATGATAGAGGTGTAGAGCTTCATGATCTCCATTACCAATTAGGGATGGAAAACCTCAAATACTAGTTAAGAGGTGAAATGACCTTGAGGGGTCGTGAGTCCTTGAGGGGAACCCAGGTAGCTCCATAAAAGTCAAGATCCTTGTGGAGATCATAAAGAAGGGAATTGAGCCCTAATTAAAAGTAATTACTTTTCTTATTGCTTGTATATGTATTATGCCTAATGTTGGACCTTATGTAATGGGATAATAAAACTAAGCTAGTTTTTAATGTTTTCAGTCCTTGAAATACAAGGAAAGTAGGTAGCTAGTGCCTATAATCCAACATAGAGTGAGAATCCCCTTAATCCCAATGATCTTAGGAATATTTTCTCTTTTTACATCATCAAAAATCAATGGTGGATCTGAAGTTATTAGCTCTGGAAGTTTGGACAATTCTAGGAAGCTTAGAAGTTGAGAAAAAATCAAGGCTAAAAAGTAGGAGTACTTTTGAGCAATCGTATCCACATGTAAAGTAGGATATCTAAAGTGAAATATCTTTATTGAGCATGCCTTACTAATTAGATAAGTAAAACAAATCCATCAAGGAAAGTGGGAGGCCTTCATCCTAATGGCTAAGAGTTTATGGTTGGATGGACCCAATTAGTCTAGTAAAGTTCCTAAACACTAGGTAGAGTTGTCAGAACAAGACCCCTAATTTGATAGGATAGCTAACCGACTTAGTATCATTTTAGGAAACAAGAGTAGAATTGAGTATAGGTCCTAATTGCCATGGAAGTCCAAAAGACAAGTCCACTTTGTTTGAACCAAGTGCAATATTAGCCCACTCTCATCTTTGATCGATTACAAAGCGATCCTTCTTAGATGGGCATTAGACTACTATTTAGGAGACCTTTTTAGTCTAAGAACCCTCAAGTCAATCCTTTAGATCAATGCTTGACCTTCTATTAAAGGTAGACGCAGTGATTACCCGATTAGTTAAGTCCATGCATGGGTTTGAATGGTGCTACCTGTGGAGAGGTGTCCAAGCAACCACGAAATGTTACCTCCTCTAGCCTATCTAGGGTCAGGTATGTTGTTACACGCGGTATCTGATAAAATTTTTATATAAGTATAGGATTTTATGAAAATAAAATTATGAGAAGATGGGAGATAATTGTGGTGTTCCTACCTTATTAAAGTAGTTAAATATGAATTCAAATTGCTTAAGAAAACTTATTCCAAGTCATTTACAAGAGGGTTTTATTGAGAAAGTGACCTTGATGTGACTTTTTGTGAGGAAGGGATTTTCGACATTAAAAAGGGAAAAGTGATGGACTAACTGGAAATGAGTTGGTAGAGTAAATCCAAGTGTTTGGATTGAGAGGATTGTGGATAACTAAACTAGTTATTGAGTTTGATGCCATGGAGTATTGAGAAGCTAAGACAAAATATTTTTATAACATCAAGTACATTCGAATATAACTACAACTAAACTCCAAGAGAAGAAATTCCTTCTCATGTACATAAAAGCTTCAGACTTCAATGGTGAGGGCATACCAATGTCAAGGTAGATGTGGAGGTTTGGATTGATAGTATGGATGATTTTTGAACTATTGGAACTAGTGAAGCAAATAGATCTATAGTAGCATGGTTATATCTTTTTGATAAGACAAATTGTGGTGGAAACAATGGTGCATTGATAATATAGTGTTAGAAGAATCAAGAACTTGGGATGATATAAAAATCATGGTGGGAAGATAACTTCCACTATCTCTTTAAACCTTGAAGATGAATGAATTATTTGGCCTTCAACAACTTGAACTAACCCTTGAGAATTATTACTTAAAGCCTATTATCCTTCAAAAGTATGCTCCACAATTATCTATTACCTACCATATTGCAAGATTTTTCCAAGGCTTGAATTTTTCACTTAATCGTCATCTTGAATCAATGAGGTTAACCACTTTAGAAGATACCTTAATGTGAGCTAAGTCTTACTCAAAGAGATTAGTAAAGATTATATATTTACATTTTAAGAGGGAATGCAAATGATTGTGTTGCAATGCCTATTTCATAATATGTCCATTTTGCATGATAACAAAAACTTAGGGGAATCACTAATGCTTCATATGTGATAGAGTGGGTCACTTCAAGTCAAGATTCCCAAAAAGAAAGTGTTACAATTGCAATGAGTTTAGCAACTTCAGGTTTGAATGTATGAACCCCATTATTGGGAAGCTAAGAGTAGTAACATTCAGGCCTTGCCTCTATTGATTTTTCCAAGATATTAGTAGGGATTTCTGATGGAAAATCATGAAATTTGAAAGCCAACACTTTTAAAGTTTCTCAAAACCATAAAATGAAGTAGAAGAATCTATCCAGTATGCATAAATTGTTACATGTGACCTACATGCGAATATGAAATGACTATGTTTTTGCTAATTTTGGACTCCTAGATTTATAAAAATATAGATACTCTCAAATTTACATAATATCTCTCAAGAAAACACTCAAATTAGGTAGCTTTAGAATTGGTTATTGATGATGTAAGTTACAACTGTTAAAAGCGAACCCCCCTCCCCTCCCATAGTATATAAAGAAGAGGAGAGTACCACATAGGAAAACAACTCTCTTAAATTAGGCACAACTCTGCAGGTGCAAATGAAGCTAGAGGGAAAATCTCTCTCATAACTTTCTCCCTCTCTTTTACAAATTTTTCAAATCTATGTTCAAGTGGGATCTGAACCTATCAAGCTCCTCCCCTCTTCTACACACTTGTGTGGAAACTCTACCAAAATCCACTGAGCTTCTCTCCTCTTCCCCATACATGTATGGAAGCTCTACTAGAAATCCACTAAGCTTTCCCCCTCTTCTCTACACATGTGCAAGCCCTATTGAAATCCATTGAGCTTCTCTTCTCTTCTCTAACATAGAGGCCACATACCCTCATATAGAGTAGCCTAAAATAATGGGAAAAAAAAGAATTATGGGACTAAAGAAGTTAATAAGGAGGCACCATAATGTGTGTGTGTGTGTGTGTGTGTGTGTGTGTGTGTGTGTGTGTGTGTGTGTGTGTGTGTGTGTGTGTGTGTGTGTGTGTGTGTGTGTGTGTGTGTGTGTGTGTGTGTGTGTGTGTGTGTGTGTGTGTGTGTGTGTGTGTGTGTGTGTGTGTGTGTGTGTGTGTGTGTGTGTGTGTGTGTGTGTGTGTGTGTGTGTGTGTGTGTGTGTGTGTGTGCAATATCCATTCTCCTTGCAACTCTATCAACTAGTATCAAAGTAGATGGGAGTCTCCAGCTAGTAACAGAATATTCATGGTCTCCTTTTGGATAAGATTCCATGTGCATAAAGAGGTCAACAAATTCTCTAAGTGATCCCTCAAGGGAAAGTCTACTCCATCTTTCAACCTAAGGTGGTTTTGAACTCCATGTTTCATCTATAAGTTGCATAGGTTGTTTCATCCTTTTTTTTCAATTCTACAGAGATTGTTTAGAATTTGCAATCATATAGAGATTGTTCAAAATTTGCAACTCTATGGAGCTTGTTTAGAACCTATAAAACATGTCAAAGCTTATATTGTTCACTATAAAGATATTATATATAGGTTACCAAGCATTGGTAACCAATGTCAATATAACATTAAAAGCGAGTTGTTTCAGGCTACAAGTTGTTTATTGACACAAGTTGCAGATTACAGATTTCATAGCTTTGGAGTTTGTTGTTGGCTGCTATTATATGCAACAAGTGTTATGAGAGTAGAGACTTTCATGTTATAGTAATTCTTGAGCTATGTATATTGTCACACTATCCATACACATTTTCTCATGAATAAGCAATAATATTGTTCTTTGACATAATACAATGATCTCAAGTAAATCTATTTGTTAATGTACTTTTGAATAGTTGGATGTTGTTACGTTGCAAGGAAGTATTGATGTGTAATGCAATGTTTAAACTACACAACATGATTTTTCATAATGTTTATATTGTGTTATATCCATTATTGTTGAATTGTTGTTTGCACAAAAAACTTCATCTTTTGCGATGGACAAGGAACGGATAACATTAAGAAGTTTAATGACACTAACTTTAATTTATGGAAGGAGCAAATCGAAAATGTTCTTATTTAGAAGTAGTTGAGGCCCGTGAAAGGCATAGATGCAAAATCTGTAGATGTGTTTAAAGAGGATTGATTAGAGCTTAATGTACTTTACAATTGTGAATGAGACAAAGTGTGTGACACTTATGAGAAGGAAAGTGTCTCTAATAAGGTGTATCTAATAAAAAAGCTATTTTAGTTGCAGTGAAGGAGGGTGCTACTATCGCCTCCCACCTTAATGAATTCAATATCATGCTCAATTAGATGAAAGCTCGAAAGTTGAAGTTCGGAGATGAGGTTAAGGTAATATTTTTATTATGCTCCTTGAGTGATCATTGCCTACATAATGAAACACCTTTAGGGTAGCTATCAATAATTCAACTCCAAGAATTGATTTGAAGCTTAATGATATTGTCGGTAATTTATTGGGTGAAGAGATATGAAGAAAATCCATGGATCAAGGAAGAAATGGTTAGGCATTGGCAAATCAAGAAGAAAGAAATAGAAAATAATATAAATACAAAAACTAGATCTATGGGTGGTCACGTTAGCAAATCAAGTCCAAAAAATACATTGATTGCTTTGATTGTGGCAAAATTGATAAGGTAAAGGTGAAGATTAAAGAAATAAAGATAGTGACTTTGCATAATGATGATGGTGAAGTGATCTTTACTTTTATTTTTCTTACACATATGCTAGTTTGCAGGAGATAAAAAATTGGCTTAAGATTGGATAATTGATTTTGGCACATCTTTTTATGTGACTCCTCATAGGAGTGGTTCTATTCATATAACAAAAACATGGATCAATCCATCTTGGTAAAATGACTATATATATGGTATAGTTGTGTAGTTTGCTTTTCAAAGTGGATCTACATTTACTCTTCAAAATGTATGCCATGTACCTAAGCTTACTAAGATCCTGATATCTATCAATCACTTGCATGACTTGGGATACTTAACTACTTTTGGCAATCAATCATAGAAATTCTACAAAAGAAATCATTTTTTGTTATTGATAAAGGAGCCAAATGTGTACTTTGTATTCCCTTCATAAATATTCTATCAAAAATGATATAATTGTAGTAAGCAAGTAGCCAAATGTTTCTGTGTAGCATTGCCAATTGGCACATATGTCCAAAAAGGAAATGAAAAAGACATCTAATTTTGGTTACTTTCATTCTCTTGATCTTTCTAATCTTTCTATTTCAGCATTGTATATATGAAAATTGTGCATATTTAGTACATAAGAAATAATTAAATAGAAAAAGAAATGAGCCACTTAACTTAATGCATAGTGATATATATGAGCCTATGCATATAAAGTCTATAGGGAGGCATCTTGTTTATCACATTCATTAGTGATGCAACTAGGAAAAGTGTGGTCTTTCACTATGGGTGGGAGAGATAAGGCTTTGTCTTATTTATAAATTTTTGGCACTTGCAAAAAGCAATATGACAAGAGAATTAAGTGTTTGAGGATTGACTATGGTGGAGAATATGTCTCTCATGAGTTCATAATTCTTGTGAAGCACATAGAATGTTAACCTCAGCACAAGAAAAAGCAAAAAAAACGGACATTAGGGGAGTTTTGAGGTCTCAAAAATGCCCTGTAAGCGATCCTAGAGAGAGAAAACATTTTATGAAATAAAACTAATTTTTATATTTTTAAAAACATTTATATTTTGGTAAGTAAATATATCAAAAGTTGTTAATAAGTCATTATCATGATATTCTCGTGGTCCCATCAAACCTAGAAATCTAGGCCACCATAAAGGTGACAAAGATTGTCATAATGAAGATCTTACTCATCCTCATTAAAGTGAAAACTAATATTCAATTTGAATTTTTTTTGACGTTTGATTACTTCCCTCCATTCTCACTCCCTTCTTTCTTTCCCATGCTTACTAGTTTCTTCTTCATTTTCCTTCTTATTTCTAATTTGCATTGTTTTTCAATCCAATCTTCTAATCACATCCTTAGCTATGGATCAGTCATCCAATGATCTCTATAGCTCTAGTAAAAGACCTCTCTATCATCTTCAAATTGAGTTGGATAGTGAGTATGAACCAATAAGGAAGAGAACAAAACCCATTACTATTACAGAGTCTATGAAAGATATACTCAGGTTTGAAGAAAAGAAGAATCTTGATATTTGGTTAGATGGCATGCAAAAATAATACTCCGCCTTTCTATAATAGCTCTTCATTGTTGAGGTTCATTTGGTGATGGTTATAATGGGTTTCTGGGTTATACACTCTACTTGTTTGCACAAAAAGATGTCCTCAGATTGGAGAACCATCTTTTATCAAAACATAACAACGAGTTGTTACAGAAAATAGAGGGCTGTCAACAAAGGATTCATTCATTTGGAGAAACGCATCAAATCTTATCAATTAAAGAAAACTATTTTAGGCCTTTGAAATCAATAAAAGGCTCTTAAAAATATTGAGGAGGTGGTTGCAATAAAAGAATCCAAGTAGCAATGTATATTTTTTTCACTTTAAAAATATTAAATATGACTTGGTTTATAATTAATTGTATTGATTTGTGATGTTGATTTTGTTTAGGTCTCTTCTTCAATCAAATGCAAGTGAGAGAGATTCTTTAAAGCATCTTAGTTGTATTATCATATTCTTCATTCAGTAGTTTCAAAAGATATTTTGGAGAAGAAGAAATTTAAAAAGGCAAAGAAACAATGCTTGGAGTCATTTATAAAGAATCGTTCTTTTGAATAGTGAGTTAGTCCCTGCATAATGTAGTTAAGGATCATGTTGATAATGGACAAGCTCAGAACAGAAAAGCCAATGTTTGGGATACACTAGCCAAAGTATTCAATGGCCTTGAGCCCTTAGCTCTTCTAAGAAAGTTATCTGCATCTTCAATTTTTATTTGCATAATAAACCACAATAGTGTAAGATGTCAATAGATAAATATCCAATAATATTTGTCTTTAATACATAACATACTCTAATATATACCACAACGGATATCTTAGAATTATCTTCCATACCTTAGGATTTTCATCTTCTTCAAGAAGACGATCATCATAAAGATTTATTGAACTTTTTGATTTGTCCTCTAATGGAGACTTCAGTTTCTCTTCATACCCCATGTCATCAATACTAAGTCTCTGTCGAATTTATAATACATGAATGCAAGGCTGCATAGCTGTCTTGAAAATTCTCTCCCTCAACATCAACACTTGCTAGTAATTCCTATTCATAACTTATAAAATTATTATCATTTTGACCCCATGCTCCAAGGATTGCCAAGCAATAATCTTCTCTAAGATCAAAAAGATATTGGATATCATTTAGTAATATATATATCTCTTTTCGTTGATGAGGTAACTGGGAAATGTTGGGACACATATTTGAGGACGCATTTCAATCTCTACACTCAAATCTAACTCCTTTTCTTCCACTTTTGTAATGTTCTCACTTTTAAACAAAGCAACATCGAATCCTTGCACTAATTGGTTCTCAACATCCTCTTAAAATACTTCCCCCTTCTCTTCAACCTCTTTATCTTTGCTTGCAATATCCTGTATCTTCTTCTCTTGTATTGTGGTTAAAGAACAACTATCCATATATTGAAGATATACAAGAAATCCAACATCCTTCTGTACAACAAGACATTGATGTTGATTTCGATGAAAAGGGAAATATGCTTCCCACTTCTTGAATTCCTCATCAATAAGGCTAAACCTTGTTTGCAAAGTTGTTCTAGCAGCATTGGTAGCTTCCACTATATCACTGTAATGGACAAATCCCTCAATCTCTAGGCCTTCAACATGTCCATCATAAAACTCGCTATAATCCTTTAGTTTGTCTTAAAGTTCTTTCAAAAGCTCTTACAAATCAAAAGGAACATTAAGCATATCTTTGATGTAAACAAATTTGGATGAATTTTCAGTTGCATGGAGGAAATCAAAGAGCTTCTCATCACAGGTATCCTCCAGATCCTCTTCCTCCATTCCCTCTAGAGAAAACTTTATTTTAGTCATCCTGATTACTCACACATCCCAATCCTAAAACAACAACACAAGTTTAGAGAAACAATATACGAATTTACATTTGCTCATAGCCAAAAAATTTGTATAAGACATGTATGACATGCTCACTAAGAAAACTTGGGCAAGACATCAATGTGAAACTAGAACAATGAGCCACAATGACAATTTATTTCATTCATCTTGGATATCTAAATCCATATATTATACTCCACATTTACAAATGCTTGGATAACATAGCATACATGTTAAATTGTGCAAAACAAAATAAAAATGCCTAATGAAAAGCAAATTGACCCGTTGGGCAGCAGAGCAGACATAGCATTTCGTGTTTCATCAGGCGGACACTATTTTAGTTAGAGGATTTATGAAACGCAATAACTGGTTTCCAAAGCCCTCTATAGGTTGACAATTTTAATGATCTTTGATTCCTCCAAATACTCATTGAACTATTTTTCAAAGATTGCAAAAAAAATAGTGATAATATAAGTTTTTTACCCGAAAATTAAATTGCTCCTCAATATAAATGGGCCTTGTTGAGAATACACGTACTTTGGGCTTGCAGTGCATTGTTGAGGATATGGTTGTAGAAGAGAAATCAAATTGCTTGGAACAAAAATTTTCATAAACACGAGCATGAGTTCTTGTAAAAAGGTTACCATGCATTTGTTCAAAAAAAACCTTGCACTCGTTCAAAAGAGTTGTATTTATAATGAAAATAAAAAGGCTAAAAGTTCTCTTTTACACCGAAAGAGGTGCCATAAAAGCACCATCATGTCTATTTACCGCAGCACAGAGGAACGAAAAATGGAGCAGAAGTGCGGAAAAAATGGAAGAAGGAGACAACCAAGAAGGCACAGAACAAAGGAAGGAAAAGGCATCCTGGATGCAGGTCAGACTCTAAAAATCTGAATGACGATGTCGCCTCGAGAAAAGAAAAGAGTAAAAGTGCGCCATTAAATATGAAGGCACTCCCGAATCCTTGTAAAAAGAGCGTCGGCTCACTCGTGTGCCAATTTTATGCATTAGTGGGAATGGGATAAGTTAGAATGGTGGGAAAATAGGAAAAGAGGGCCTAGGCTAATGGCTGGCCATGTAAAACGTGGGGATGACCGCCCAAAAAGTAGGGCATGTATATAAAGTTCAAAAGTGAATGAGAAGTTCATTCTTGGGTGTGGCTAAAGCTTCTTCTTCCTGTTCTCTTGCTTCTTACCTTCTTTCTTGTGCTTGAGTGAGGGACTGAGGGAGTGTGAGGGAGAGAGGGAGTGAGTGTGTGAGAGTGAGGGATCGTGGAGAAGAAGCTCCCCATCTTCTCTCTTCATCTTTCATTCCCTTCTTCTCTTCTCTTGTCTCGCGCGGCTATGGAGAATGGAGCTTGACGGAGAGGGATTGAGGTTGCTTGAACTTGCCACAAGGATCGTGGAGCTACCGGAGTGTGAGAGAGAGGAGGGAACTCGATCGAGCATCAAGGTAAGCTCACTACACCCACAAGGTAGGCATTGCACGTCGGCTATGTGAGAGGTAGCCATAGCCGCTCGACTTGAAATGCTTGATAAATAAGCTGTCCGTAGGTCTCGGGGTACAACTACGTAACTCCCCTACATTTTGGTTCCATTGTCGGGACTGACAAAATCGAGCCTTGAGTGCCACGCGCATCATATCAAGCATGGCAATAGGGTTTGCAGCCTGAACCAGTGGTCGAGATAGTTAGGAGGATTAGGAGGTTTTAATCCCTGGAGCAAGTAAGTATTTGATTTGCTGTGCTGAATGTAGACTAGGACCATTTGTCTTTATTTCTATCTCTATTTTCTGTTGCAATAGGTTAAGGGTAGGGTAGGAAAAAGAAGGGAACAAAAGGGTTCTGTTACTACTGGAGACAGGGAAGTTGGGGCGCAGATTTAGACATCTGGCTAGTGGAGTGTATGAGATTAGTCTCTGAGTCTACAACAGACTGAGGGAGGTAATAAGAGGCCCACTAGACTAGGGTACCCACATTTGACACCCTACTTTCTGAGACGCCTGTGAGACTGGGAGCCCGGGAGAGAGCAAGAGAGGGAGAGAGTTGCAGGAGATCGTGAAGTGCTGATTGATCGAGTGCCCCATCGCTTTGAGGTATGCCAAATGTTTCCCTCTGTTGCTTTCATTGATTTGGAAAGTGTAGCACGATTTGATAGAATAGGCATTGACCTAAAGGCGCCATGTGCAACTTGCGGGCCGCTGGCCGCGCCGTCAGACTAGTTTGCCATCCAATTTCGAGAGTCGGACCGTCCGATTTCCATAATCGGACCAGTTGAATCCAATTCCCGGAATCAGACCAGCCCACCAAGTCGGGCCACATGTTCGAGTCTTAGACTTGAGCCACTCGACCCATTGCAGTGATCGGGCCACCCCCGTCCGACTAAGGGAAGCTAGACCAAAGTAAGACTGGACCCGCCCATCGTCCGATTCCCGGAATCAAACCAACCCATCTGATTCCCAGAATCAGACCAGAGCACCAAAGCTTGAATAGAAGGTGGTTCACCTAGGCCACAGTCCTTGGTCCCCTGGTTACGTCTCTGACCCCCCAGGGAACCCAGTTTGATCTTGGAAGCTGGATACCAAACAAGGTGACCGAAGATTCACCCTGAATAGCTAGACATGGGGTGGACATAATTTGGAATTAGATACGACGTTCGGCGACTAGCCAACCAACTAACCAACCCTGAAGCTGGTACGCCTTACAACTCCAATGGGAGAAAAAAGGCCGCCGGATCATGACTAATGCTGAGCAAAGGAGAGCAATCAAAACAATTGAATGCGACCCTATGTACGTGGCACCTCTTTCATTCAGAGTTCTGGCCATTACATGCAACCTACACTTAGATGATCAGGTACTGGCCCATCCGTAAATTGACCAATTCCTCACAGAGGAGGAGTTGCACATTGCTAGTCGCCTCAACTCGGGAGACATCTTTCATGACATCTTAACCTACATCACTCAAGCTTCCCTGCAACCAGGCAAACTTGATCGCCATGCCCGATTTGAATACCTGGCTTATGGCCAAGTAGCTCACCCCACACAGCCCATGGGAGCCTTCCCTCCCCCGTGCCACTTAGAAAAGAGGGGGGAGAGCCAATGACAACCAAGGGACTGACCAAGTGAGGTAGCAAAAGTGTGAAGGCTAACAACGCCCTACTAAATTCAAATAGGAAAGAAAGCAAGGAGGAAAAGATGTTGGTTGTTAATCATTTCTAAAAAAGTTTCGTCTCCTTAAATCTGCCCAGTAAACTGGTGCACATATTTTTTATCTTTCCTTATGCTAGGAATGAATCAAATCGTAACTCTAATGTTGGCTAGGGTAATGACAGGCATATACCATGGCAGGACAGAGCAGACTTCCATTTACAGAAGCAGAGATGATGAAATATGGAATCAGCATCGAAACATGAGGGTTCAGCCAATTTACTTTCAAGCATACCATGAACCTGGATGAGGCTATCTCAGAGGAGCCAGCCATAAGAGAGCTGGTGAACAAATTCAGCCTCCAAAAGTACGTAGAGAAAGTCGGGCAGGCTGTCAACTACAGCATGTGTGCAGAGTTCTTGAGAAATTTCAATGAAGGATGAAGCTGTAGCATGGTCACAGTAAGGGTAGGTAATCAAGAAAGATGGGTACAGGTGCCCCTTGATGCCGCCACTGTCGAAAGAGCCCTGGGACTCGTGCCCAAAAAAGAAAGACGCCCAAAAAGGGACGTGTACGCCATGTTGTGAGTCAAAAAGGAAGATGTACACACAATCGATGGAGTTAGTCTAGCGGACATTCCAGACGGGATCAGTGTACCACTGTTGGAAAGCATTGCGGCAGGAGTCCCAGAGGAGGTGGACTAGAACAGTTTCGTCCAGAAGACTATAAAGAGTTCAGCCGCCCTTCTAGTTCCAGCTGCAACGCTAACCGGTGGGGAATCCCCAGCCTCCACCGTGTGATCCACGAGGAAAAAACCTGCCATCAAGGCCTCCACGATCAGGTACGGAGGTATACTTACAGCAATCATTGATAAGGCCATCAAGGCTACTGGTGTGGAGGGAGAGTAGATTGAGCACCAAGACTCACCACGTCGAGAGGAAGAAGGCTCGAGTGAAAGGACGGCTAGCAATGTAGGGGATCCTGAAGAACCACCCCCGCAAAAGGCCAGGCCTCAAAAGCAAATGAAGAATGGAAAGGGCCCAAAGAAGGCAAAGACATTGAGCAAAGGGGAGTGAGCCGAGGAGAAGAGGGCTCAAAAAGAGTCATGTGGGTTGGAAGAACAATTGCAGAAGGAGGAGGAGAAAGAACTCGCAAGAGTTAAAGAGGAGTCAAAAAGGGTAGAAGAGGAATGGCAAAGAAGGGCGGAAAGGAAGCCTACGAACTGAGCATGAAGGAACTGGCCGAGTTGGCTGAGGCCACTTGCAGGTCTGTTGAAGAAACTCACAGACCCGGAGAAATCAATCCCTATGATCCTCACCATGAAGCCGAAGCGAGTGGCAGCGCGAGGGCAGCCCCGATGATCGCAGGCAAGGGAAAGTTGCTATTACACCCCCTGCCTCCCTCCTTCGTGCCGACACCAACAGATTCCCCAAATGCCCCACAGCCCGCGCCTTCTCCGAACACGGCCCAACTAATGAGCATGATGCAGATGCTTGTCAGTAAGGTGGCAAAGATTGTCCCAGAACCTAGAACGAAGTGACCTGCCACCACTGATGCTAAATCCAGGAAAGACCCTAAATGGCAAAAACTCGAAGCATCGACCACCATAGCTCCCATCCCCCTGTCACCGGGAGCAGACTACGACACCTACATGGCCGAGCTCCTAGCGCAGCTAGAGGCGGCAAAGGAGGAAAAGAAGGTGGCCCTATTGGAGTTGGAGAAGGAAAGGGAAACCTCGGTGACCCTGAAGCTCGAAGTTTCAAGGCAAGAGGCTAATCGGTGAAGGGAGGTTAAGGCGCTCCAAGACCAGCTGGAGGCAAAAAAGAAGGAGGCCCATGACAATGAGAACCACCTACGACAAAGGCTGGAGGATAAAGAACAAAACCTAGTGGCCGAGCAACGGAGTTTAAAGTTGTTGGTGCAGCAGTGTAACAACCTAGAGCAAAGAACGGACATACTAGAGGGGTACGGCCTATTGGCGACTCAAGAAGGTGAACCGAGCGAGGGGCAGGGGGACGCCATGGCAAAGCTTCAATATGAGCTCGAGGAGAAAAATAGGCTACAAAGAGAGATTGAATTCCTAGCACAGGGCCGGTCCACAACCCTCGCAACGAAAGTGCAAGAACAACAACAAGAGGTACAATGACTGCAAGGGGCGTTGGAAGTTTCCAAGGAGGACACTGAGGCCCTCATGGCCATGGCCTTCATGTAACGAAGACTGCACCTTGCACAAATCCAGAGCCATGAGCAGCTAGCATAGGAAAGATCAGAACGAATTGATGAGGTAGAGCATAAATTCAGCATCGCAACTCAAGTGAAGGAAATCGCCGAAGCGCAGCTGGCTCGGAAGTCCAAAGAGTGGCATCAACTCTGGGCTTTAACAAACGAACAACGGGCGATGACCACACTGGCGAGTGCGATGGAAGAGGAAAGACAAAAGATGGATGAAAGGGCCAACACTTGGGAAGCAAATAACTTTGACAGAATCAGGCAATTAACGGAGCACTTGGCGGTGGCAGTGTGTGAGAGAGTGCTTACCGAATCTAGAGCTGAAGTAGCCAATGTATGCACCCATGCACAAAGGCAATCCTTCCTCAGCACCGTGCTACATGTCACCCAAGCATAGGGCGATGATTCAGTGGAAAGGGTAAGAAGAAAACTGGAATTGACTACCCGGGCGCTAAGGTACGGCCTTCAGGAATGGGAGCTCCCCACCAATACGGGACTCACCAAATGCAGGCATTTAAAGGATGGCATGAGAGAGCCAGAAAAGTTATATACTGGCTGTCTATCAATATTTCAGACTCTATGATTGTGCATATTCAGGATGCAAGCACGCCAAAGGAGGCATGGGATACTTTGTCAAAAATGTATAGCACAAATACGCAAGCTAGGAAAATGCAGCTCAAGCAAGAGTTGCACAATGTGCAAAGAGAAAGTATGAGCATCAATGACTACCACATGAAGGTGAAGAAGATTGCAGATGCACTTGCTTCCATTGGGTCGCCAGTGGAAGATGATGATTTAGTTTGCGTGACCTTGAATGGTTTAGGAAAGGATTATGCACAGTTCCGAACATCCATTTCCGTCCGTGAAAGATTTCCTGATTTTGAGGAGTTGATTGCTCTTCTAATTTCTGAGGAGCAGAGAAATGGTGGTGCATCTTCTTCAAGAGGAACTTCAAAAGAAACTATCTTCTACTCAAATGCTGGAAGAGATAGAGGTAGAGGTAGAGGAGGCCAATCTAGAGGCCGTGGTAGAAATCAGAATATGCAGCAAACTCAAGAAAACCAGTCCTATGGAGGAGGATGTGCTAACTCTAGAGGTAGGGGGAGCCAAAGAGGTCGTGGTGGATGGCAAAGAGGCCAAAATGCAAACAACAATGTTGAATGCTACTACTGTGGTAAAATGGGTCATATGGCTAAAGACTGCTATAAAAAGCAGAATGACATCATGAATGGAAAATTGCAACAAGGGAATTATGCATCTTCTAGTAGACAGGGTGATGACAAAAATGAGCATTTGTTTATGGTGCAACACATGAACAATTCTGTGACAAGTGCAGAAGAAAGCAACGAAGTGTGGTATGTTGACTTAGGTGCGTCAAACCACATGCCAGGTCATGCAGAATGGATGCAGGATGCAAGGAAAATGGAAAAACTAGGATTTGTGGAGACTCGCAATGATACTGCACATCCTATTGTGCAGATTGGAAAAATTCCTTTGTCTATGCAGGATGGGAAAAAGAAATACCTGTCAGATGTATTTCATGTCCCGAATATCACCAAGAATCTGGTTTCTATTGGTCAAATGGTTGAGCAGGGCTTGCAGGTCAGATTTAATCCTCATGGATGCTTTGTTGAGGATATGAAAAATAAAGGTCGCTTAATAGCAAAAGGAAAGAAGAAGGGCAGAATGTTTACGTTGGATGCAGACATGCTTGAATTGAGTGCAGCAATGTTTGCACATGGGACCGGTGTAGTTGCAGATATTGATATCTGGCATAAATGCATTGGTCATGTTAATGTACAGCGACTTAAATCAATGCATGCCCAAAATATTGTTGCAGGATTGCCTAAATTCAAGGTTGCAGAAATGCATAAGGTATGTGAAGCCTGTCAATTTGGAAAATAGGCAAGGAAACCATTTCCTAGACATATTCAAGAGAATAAGAAGCCATTGGAATTAATCCACTCTGATGTATGGACTAGTAAAGCTGCATCTATTGGAGGCTGTCATTATTTTGTCACTTTTATTGATGACTATAGCAGAAAAGTTTGGGTGTATTTTATGAAAAAGAAAAGTGAAGTTTTTGGGCATTCAAAAATCTTAAAGCTATGGTTGAAAAAGAAACTAGCCTGCAAATAAAATGCCTAAGGTTAGATGGAGGGGGAGAGTACCTCTCAAATGAGTTTGCAAGGTTCTTGCAGGAGCATGGCATAAAGCAGCAATATTCATGTAGTCATACCCCACAGCAAAATGGAATTGCAGAAATAAAAAACAAGCATATTGGAGAGGTATCTCGTGCCATGCTCAATGAAAAAGACCTGCCAGATTTTTACTGGGCTAAGGCAGTTGCTACAGCAATCTACATAATGAACAGGACTCCCACTACAGCAATACATGGCATGACTCCAGAGGAGAGGTATACTGGTAGGAAACCAGATATTTCTCATTTGAAAATTTTTGGTTGCATTGCCTATGTTCATGTGCCAGATGAGTTAAGATCCAAGTTGGATCCAAAAGCTGAGAAGTGCATCTTTATTGGTTACTCTCTGCAGCAGCAGAAAGGGTATAGATGCTATAACCCTTCTACTCGTAAGTTTACAGTGAGCAGAGATGTTGTTTTTGATGAGATGAGTAGCTGGGATAAACTAGTAAATGTGATTGATGATGTAGATGCACAAAATGGTAATGCTACATAGAATTCACAGCAGCAATCACAAAATATTAGTGGACCTGGAGCGTCCTCTAGCAGTGGTTCACATTCTTCGCCATGGACAAGTAGATTGAGATCAGGAGAATCTTCTCAAAGCAATGTAGATAGTGGTATGCAAGTATCACGAAAAGGAAAAGAGAAGGTTGATCAGCCCATGTTTGATGTGAATGCAGGTCAATCTTATGTGGATGGTGAATCCAGTGGCTCAGAACAGAGCATTGATGATGAGTTGGGTATTCCTTCTATTGTTACACCTGGAGTAAGGAAGACCAGGGATGTTTTGAGAGCACCTAGGAGTGAACCTACTTTGCGCAGGTCTACTAGAGCTAGGTATCCTGTGGATAGGCTGAAATATGATGGATTTACAGCCATTCACTATGCATATATGGTCAAAGTGATACAGGAACCAGAACCCACTTCTTTTGAGCAAGCCATGGGAAAAGAAAAATGGGAGAAAGCCATGGATGAAGAAATGGATGCCTTGGAAGCAAATGCTACATGGGAGTTGGTATCTTTGCCTAAAGGTAAAAATGCAATTGGCTGTAAGTGGATTTATAAGGTGAAGCACAATGCAGATGGTTCTGTGAACAGATACAAGGCAAGATTAGTAGTCAAGGGGTATGCACAAACATACGGCATTGACTATGAAGAAACATTCAGTCCGGTTGCAAGGATGGCAACCGTAAGAGCAGTCATTGTTATGGCTGCATCAAAGGGATGGTTTTTACATCAGATGGATGTAAAGAATGCCTTCTTGCATGGTGATTTGCAAGAAGAGGTCTACATGGAGCAGCCACCAGGTTATGTGCATGCTGTTCATCCTGAGTTTGTTTGCAGGTTGAAGAAAGCCTTGTATGGCTTGAAGCAAGCACCTAGAGCATGGTCTGACAAGATAGGACAGTATCTTGTCACTATTGGCTTTCAGATTTCCAAGGCAGATTTCTCACTTTATGTGAGAAAAACAGAGAAAGGTATTATGCTACTTGTCATTTATGTTGATGATTTGATTATGACAGGTGACAGTGATGAAGATATCCTTCATGTAAAAATGCTATTGAAGGAGAAGTTTGAGATGAAGGATTTGGGAGAGCTGCGTTATTTCTTGGGCATTGAGGTGATTAGATCACCAAGTGGGATATAGCTCTTGCAGAGGCAGTATGGATTGGACATGCTGTCCAAATATGGGATGACAGGTTGTAAGCCTATTTCAGTTCCTTTGAAGCAGAATGTGAAGCTGAGCGCAGATGCAGGTGAGTTTCTGGAAGACCCTACTATGTACAAACGCATAGTAGGAAGCTTGATTTATATGACTATTACCAGGCCAGATTTGAGCTATACTGTTGGATTGGTAAGTCAGTTTATGCAGGCTCCAAGGAAACCGCATTTGGATGCGGCTAGATGCATACTCAGGTATGTGAAGTCCACATTGCAGTATGGACTATTTTATGAGACTGGGGTTCAGATACAGTTGCATGGATACACTGATGCTGATTGGGCTGGTAGCATTTCTGATAGACGATCTACCAGTGGATATGTGTTCTCTTTTGGGAGTGCTGCAGTCACTTGGAGCAGCAAGAAACAGCCTACAGTTGCCTTGTCCAGCACAGAGGCTGAGTACAGCGGTGCAGCAATGGCTGCATGTGAGGTAGCTTGGTTGCATAAGCTACTTTATGATATGCATCAGTCTACAAATGGGCCAGTTGTCATTTATTGTGACAACATGAGTAGTATACACTTGGCAAATAACCCAGTCTATCATGCTAGAACAAAGCAAATTGAGGTGCATTATCACTATGTGTGGGAGAGGGTTTTACTAGGTCTTATTGATCTAGTTTATGTCAGCACAAAGGATCAGGTAGCTGATATATTCACAAAGGCATTGGGCGCAGAGAAGCTGCGCAAGTTCAGAGACCTGCTTGGTGTGCAGGAATTGGGATTGAACTCGAGGGGGAGTGTTGAGATATCGAGCTCCACTCGTGATATGCTAGGGTGACCGTTGTGCATTTATGTCACCGACTTGTCAGTTGTAGATGCGGTTGGTACACCGCCCATGAATAATAGCTAGATGACAGCTATCCTTATCTACTTTAGTTCATGGCTCAGTTAGTATGCCACCTTAGTTAGTTGTCTTTGGTTTGAGACCCATATATAGGGTTTTTCTATTTCTTTGTATGAGACTTCCTTTTGGCTTACACAACTAAGAAGAGAAAAACTGTTTTCAGCCTCCACCCTTGTGTGTATTCCCCCATTGTGCAAGCAAGAAAGCTACAAGTGAGACTCCTTCCTTCTATCCCACAATCTTGACATAAACCAGTAAATGTGATTGATAATGTAGATGCATAAAATGGTAATGTTGCACAGAATTCACAACATCAGTCACAAGATATTAGTTGACCTGGAGTGTCCTCTAGCAGTGGTTCACATTCTTTGCCATGGACAGGCAAATTGAGATCATGAGAATCTTCTCAAAGCAATGCAGATAGTAGTATGCAAGTATCACGAAAAGGAAAAGAGAAGGTAGATCAGCCCATGTTTGATGTGAATGCAGGTCACTCTTATGTGGATGGTGAATCCAGTGGCTCAGAACAGAGCATTGATGATGAGTTGGGTATTCCTTCTATTGTTACACCTGGATTAAGGAAGACCACGGATGTTTTGAGAGCATCTGAAGTGAGTCTACTTTGCGCAGGTCTACTACAGCTAGGTATGCTGTGGATAGGTTGAAATATGATGGATTTACAGCCATTCACTATGCCTATATAGTCAAAGTGATACAGGAACCAGAACCCACATCTTTTGAGCAAGCCATGGGTAAAGAAAAATGGGAGAAAGCCATGGATGAAGAAATGGATGCTTTGGAAGCAAATGCTACATGGGAATTGGTACCTTTGCCTAAAGATAAGAATGCAATTGGTTGTAAGTGGGTTTATAAGGTGAAGCACAATGCAGATGGTTCTGTGAACAGATACAAGGCAAGATTAGTAGTCAAGGGGTATGCACAAATGTATGGCATTGATTATGAAGAAACATTCAGCCTGGTTGCAAGGATGGCAACCGTAAGAGCAGTCATTGCTACGGATGCATCAAAGGGATGGTCTTTACATCAGATGGATGTAAAGAATGCTTTCTTGCATGGTGATTTGCAAGAAGAGGTCTATATGGAGCAGCCACCAGGTTATGTGCATATTGTTCATCCTGAGTTTGTTTGCAGGTTGAAGAAAGCCTTGTATGGCTTGAAACAAGCACTTAGAGCATGGTCTGACAAGATAGGACAGTATCTTGTCACTATTTGCTTTCAGATTTCCAAGGTACATTTCTCACTTTATGTGAGAAAAACAGAGAAAGGTATTATGCTGCTTGTCATTTATGTTGATGATTTGATTATCACAGGTGACAGTGATGAAGATATCCTTCATGTGAAAATGCTATTGAAGCAGAAGTTTGAGATGAAGGACTTGGGAAAGCTGCGTTATTTCTTGGGCATTGAGGTGATAAGATCACCAAGTGGGATATGGCTCTTGCAGAGGCAGTATGGATTGGACATGCTGTCCAAATATGGGATGACAGGCTGTAAGCCTATTTCAATTCCTTTGGAGCAGAATGTGAAGCTGAGCACAGATGCAGGTGAGCTTCTGGAAGACCCTACTATGTACAGGCGCATAGTAGGAAGTTTGATTTATATGACTATTACCAGGCTAGATTTGAGCTATGTTGTTGGCTTGGTAAGTCAGTTTATGCAGGCTCCAAGGAAATTGCATTTGGATACGGCTAGACGCATACTCAAGTATGCGAAGTCCACATTGCAGTATGGACTATTTTATGAGACTGGGATTCAGATACAGTTGCATGGATACACTGATGTTGATTGGGCTGGTGGTATTTCTTATAGACGATCTACCAGTGGATATGTGTTCTCTTTTGGAAGTGCTGCAGTCACTTGGAGCAGCAAGAAACAACCTACAGTTGCCTTGTCGAGCACAGAGGCTGAGTACAGGGGTGCAGCAATGGCTGCATGTGAGATAGCTCAGTTGCATAAGCTACTTTATGATATGCATCAGCCTACAGATGGGCCAGTTGTCATTTATTGTGACAACATGAGTAGTATACACTTGGCAAATAACCTAGTATATCATGCCAGAACAAAGCGCATTGAGGTGCATTATCACTATGTGCAGAAGAGGGTTTTACTAGGTCTTATTGATCTAGTTTATGTCAGCACAGAGGATCAGGTAGCTGACATATTCATGAAGGCATTGGGCGCAGAGAAGCTGCGCAAGTTCAGAGACCTGCTTGGTGTGCAGGAATTGGGATTGAGCTTGAGGTGGAGTGTTGAGATATCAAGCTCCACTCATGATATGCCAAGGTGATCGTTATGCATTTATGTCACTAACTTGTTAGTTGCAGATGCGGTTGGTACACCGCCCATGAATAATAGCTAGATGATAGCTATCCTTATCTACTCTAGTTCGTGGTTCAGTTAGTATGCCACCTTAGTTAGTTGAGTTTGGTTTGAGACCCATATATAGGGTTCTTCTATTTCTTTGTATGAGGGTTCTTTTGGCTTACACAACTAAGAAGAGGAAAATTGTTTTCAGCCTCCATCTTTGTGTGTATTCCCCCATTGTGCAAGTGAGAGAGTTACAAGTGAGACTCCTTCCTTCTCTCCCACAATCTTGACAAGAACATAACAACTTTAGAAATCTCAAGAACCTCTTCATTAAGAGATTCTCGGAGGCTGGGTACCTAGATAATTTGATTGTGCGGCTTATGAACATGAAGCAAAGAGATAAGGAAGATATGAGGGATTATATGTGAGGAGTCTCTTTAAGAGAATCCTAACAAACGAGTGACCCATGAAAAGGGCGGGACTCCAATTTTCAACATTGTCTTATGATAAGCTACTTCATTCTTAAATGGTTTTCTTTTCAATTGTGTGTGAAAAGGAGCAAAAACATGATTTTTTTCCAAAGCAGGCCCCATCTAAAGTAATATGAATATGAATCTAGCCCATGCATGTGAGGATTAAAATAGCAACACTTCTCAATATCTCACCTTTATGATAATTGCAACCTATTTCTCTTCCACAATAGACTGTTTGCATCTTCTCCTCATAGCTCATTGTCATCCTCCATAAGAGGATCTCCATGGCCTCTTATTGCCACCTTCCCCTACCTCATCCTCACTAACATTCATGAAAAAGAGTTTTGGTCATTAACACCATATCCAATAACTTAAAATTTGGAAGGTTATGTGAATGCATGAGTCCCACTTTAATAATGAAAAAGCTTATGGGAAATTTGTGACACAATGTACACTAAGCCTTCATATTTTGTGAAAGTGGAATTCCTCATATTTATCTTCATAAATTGTCTCCTTTGAGGGAAAACAATGTGGTCAATCGCGAGATGATGATGGTGAATGTGACATAATTACGTTTTACGGAAGGCTCCCTCTGGGAAAAGGATATATACTAGGAGAATTATTGTTCTTACATGAAGGACTTTAAATTGAATGCTCTTACAAGTAGGGTTATTAGGTTGGGTTCACATAGTGGTGGTGAAAGTTGATGGTTAGAAAATGCATTTTTGAGTGGCTATTTACAAAAATATCCTTACCGCTGGCATTGATTCACAGAAAAAATGTAGAAAATACCCTTTTATATGTTCCTCTACCCTCATGTTTGCATGATGACAATTGAAGATTCAAATAGCTTTCACACTATAAAGATATGTAATGGAATCTAAGCATGAGATTGATTAAGAAAGATAGGATACATCAAGTAATAAAGACCATTGTACAAAAATATGTAATAAAATACATTTTATTTTAAGTAGAAGAAGATGATGCTTCGATTTTTTAAATTTTGTTATTGAGGACTTGATGTACTTTTTTCCTTACATTGTCTCTATACATTGACCTTGCATTGTTGGGTTGATTTGTCCAGAACCAAAGTCATTTGGCACAACTCCACCACCACCTTTGTCACCTCTTTGCGCTTGCTTAATTATCTCTTTTTGCTAGGATAGGATGAACTTCATGTATCTCAATAATTGAATTTGCTACTTTTCTTTTATCCTTTTCCATTAAGCTCTGAAGTTGCAACTCTTGCCTTAGCCTTACATACGCATTCCATGTCAAAGAGTCACCATGGCATATGAAGATATTGTGTAACACAATATAAGTAGCCACAAGATTTGGCATATGAAGTAGCTCCATGTCACATCTCTTTAACAATATGCAAAACCTTGTCTTTACCATGTGAAAATCCCTCTCAACGAGAATCCTTGTGCTAGATTGTATGAAGTTCCAATGATACTACATGTCTGATAAGCTTTCTTTCCATTCTTTGAAGGGTACTAACATATATGATTAAGCTGGGTAAGCACATACTCCTAGCAAACACTAGTTACCAAACTCACCTTAAAGATATCTTTGACCTATCTCACTTCTAGTAAAGTTCAAAGAGTCATGGATTGACCCAACCCATACCACATTATAGTTCCATACCCAAAAATTCACTACAACTATTAATTGCAAGAGGGTTGAATGGAGCCCTTTGCTATTGAAGTAATCATCATGGTTCTTCTTTGGGGAAATGGGAATATGTGAGTCAACAATGACTCCTACAACACAGGGAATACCTTTCAAGGGTCCCTATCTAAATTCTTTGGGGAAATGGGAATATGTGAGTCAACAATGACTCCTACAACACAGGGAATACCTTTCAAGGGTCCCTATCTAAATTCTTAAATTGAGTAAGAGAAGGCACACACATGTACTCCCACTAAGAGTGGCAGGCATGTTAGTAGTTTTATTTTCTAGTTGTGGAGAAGTAAGCTAGCCAAAGAAGTAATGAAAGGTTTCTTGATTAATGTGAATAAATTGCTTGAACATGCTTGCGAAGTAAGAACCTAGAAAGTAATGTTCAAGGAAAGTATTGTGGGTATGGATAAGCCAAGCCTTTTGATGCTCATGACCATTCATGTGACTTATTTTATTTTTAGCATTTATTGAATTACCCATGCATTAAATTAGATGCAACCACATTTGCAGTGTGGCCTCATCAGTGTGCATGTGGCTTAGCATAAGAAGCTCTAGCATACTCATGCTAATGAATCCACCCTCAAATGATACCATAAGGCATCCTCTAAGTGTTGGAGTAGCATCCTAAGTTTTTAATATACATCATAGGAATCTTTATGGAGCAAAAACACGGTTGGTTGCTATGGATGGTGGAGATCTGCATTGGGATGTATGCAAAAGTGTAACGTGCCCGGCCCTCAAATTGCGGGACACGTTTTAGCAATCCATCGAGAGATCAATCTAGAAGACGCCGCCTGGCACTCCCAAGGAATGACATGGGCTTTGCCAACTAGGGTCTCGCGCTTGCTTCAAGCCATACAAGGCTTTCTTCAACCTGCAAACAAACTCAGGATGAACAGCATGCACATAACCTGGTTCCTGCTCCATATAGACCTCTTCTTGCAAATCACCATGCAAGAAGGCATTCTTTACATCCATCTGATGTAAAGACCATCCCTTTGATGCAGCCATAGCAATGACTGCTCCTACGGTTGCCATCCTTGCAACTGGACTGAATGTTTCTTCATAGTCAATGCCATATGTTTGTGCATACCCCTTGACTACTAATCTTGCCTTGTATCTGTTCACAGAACCATCTGCATTGTGCTTCACCTTATAAACCCACTTACAGCCAATTGCATTTTTACCTTTAGGCAAAGGTACCAATTCCCATGTAGCATTTGTTTCCAAGGTATCCATTTCTTCATCCATGGCTTTCTCCCATTTTTCTTTTCCCATGGCTTGCTCAAAAGAAGTGGGTTCTGGTTCCTGTATCACTTTGACCATATATGCATAGTGAATGGCTGTAAATCCATCATATTTCAGCCTATCCACAGGATACCTAGCTCTCGTAGACCTGCGCAAAGTAGGTTCACTCCCAGGTGCTCTCAAAACATCCCTGGTCTTCCTTACTCCAGGTGTAACAATAGAAGGAATGTCCAACTCATCATCAATGCTCTGTTCTGAGCCACTGGATTCACCATCCACATAAGAGTGACCTGCATTCACATCAAACATGGGCTGATCAACCTTCTCTTTTCCTTTTCGTGATACCTGCATACCACTATCTGCATTACTTTGAGAAGATTCTCCTGATCTCAATCTGCTTGTCCATGGCAAAGAATGTGAACCACTGCTAGAGGACGCTCCAGGTCCACTAATATTTTGTGACAGCTGTTGTGAATTCTGTGCAGCATTACCATTTTGTGCATCTACATCATCAATCACATTTATTGGTTTATACCAGCTACTCATCTCATAAAAAACAACATCTCTGCTCACTGTAAACTTACGAGTAGAAGGGTTATAGCATCTATACCCTTTTTGCTGCAGAGAGTAACCAATAAAGATGCACTTCTCAGCTTTTGGATCCAACTTGGATCTCAACTCATTTGGCACATGTACATAGGCAATGCAACCAAAAATTTTCAAATGAGAAATATCTGGTTTCCTACGAGTATACCTCTCCTCTAGAGTCATTCCATGTATTGCTGCAGTGGGAGTCATGTTCATTATGTAGACTACTGTAGCAATTGCTTCAGCCCAATAAAAATCTGGCAAGTCTTTTTCATTGAGCATGGCACGAGATACCTCTCCAATATGCCTGTTTTTCCTTTATGCAATTCCATTTTGTTGTGGGGTATGACTGCATGAATATTGCTGCTTTATGCCATGCTCCTGCAGGAACCTTGCAAACTCATTTGAGAGGTACTCTCCCCCTCCATCTGACCTTAGGCATTTTATCTGCATGCCTGTTTCTTTTTCAACCATAGCTTTAAGAGTTTTGAAGTGCCCAAAAACTTCACTTTTCTTTTTCATAAAATACACCCAAACTTTTCTGCTATAGTCATCAATAAAAGTGACAAAATAATGACAGCCTCCAAGAGATGCAGCTTTAGTAGTCCACACATCAGAGTGGATTAATTCCAATGGCTTCTCACTCTCTTGAACATGTCTAGGAAATGGTTTCCTTGCCTGTTTTCCAAACTAACAGGCTTCACATACCTTATGCATTTTTGCAACCTTGAATTTGGGCAATCCTGCAACAATATTTTGGGCCTGCATTGATTTAAGTCGTTGTACATTAACATGACCAATGCGTTTATGCCAGATATCAATATCTGCAACTACACCGGTCCCACGTGCAAACATTGCTGCACTCAATTCAGGCATGTCTGCATCCAACGTAAACATTCTGCCCTTCTTCTTTCCTTTTGCTATCAAGCGACCTTTATTTTTCATATCCTCAACAAAGCATCCATGAGGATTAAATCTGACCTGCAAGCCCTGCTCAACCATTTGACCAACAAAAACCAGATTCTTGGTGATATTCGGGACATGAAATACATCGGACAGGTATTTCTTTTTCCCATCCTGCATAGACAAATGAATTTTTCCAATCTGCACAATAGGATGTGCAGTATCATCACCAGTCTCCACAAATCCCGGTTTTTCCATTTTCCTTACATCCTCCATCCATTCTGCATGACTTGTCATGTGGTTTGATGCACCTGAGTCAACATACCATACATCATTGCTTTCTTTTGCACTTGTCACAGAATTGTTCATGTGCTACACCATAAACAAATGCTCATTTCTGTCATCACCCTGTCTACTAGAAGATGCATAATTCCCTTGTTGCAGTTTTCCATTCATGATGTCATTCTGCTTTTTATAGCAGTCTTTAGCCATATGACCCATTTTACCACAGTAGTAGCATTCAATATTATTGTTTGCATTTTGGCCTCTTTGCCATCCACCACGACCTCTTTGGCTCCCCCTGCCTCTAGAGTTACCACGTCCTCCTCCATAGGACTAGTTTTCTTGAGTTTGCTGCATATTCTGATTTCTACCTTGGCCTCCATATCGGCCTCCTCTACCTCTACCTCTACCTCTTCCAGCATTTGAGTAGAAGACAGCTTCTTTTGAAGTTCCTCCTAAAGAAGATGCACCACCATTTCTTTGCTCCACAGAAATTAGAAGAGCAATCAACTCCTCAAAATCAGGAAATCTTTCACGGATGGAAATGGATGTTCGGAACTGTGCATAATCCTTTCCTAGACCATTCAAGGTCACTGAGACTAAATCATCATCTTCCACTGGCGACCCGATGGAAGCAAGTGCATCTGCAATCTTCTTCACCTTCATGTGGTAGTCATTGATGCTCATACTTTCTCTTTGCACATTGTGCAACTCTTGCTTGAGCTGCATTTTCCTGGCTTGCGTATTTATGCTATATATTTTTGACAAAGTATCCCATGCCTCCTTTGGCGTACTTGCATCTTGAATATGCACAATCATAGAGTCTGAAATGCTGATAGACAGCCAGTACATAACTTTCCTGGCTCTCTCATGCCATGCTTTAAATGCCTGCATTTGCTGTTGATTGGGAACATCAAGAAGAACTGGTTCTTCTTCATTTCCTGCAACAAATTCCCAATATCCTTTTCCCATAAGGAAATTCGTCATTCTAAACTTCCATGCTTGGAAGTTGTTCTTGTCAAGCTTTTCAGGGACAATCTGTGAGAGAGAATCAGATGCCATTACAGAACACTGCAAAAAATTCTGTCACTGCAAAGAACACAGCTTCAGCCTTACAAAGGCAAATCTGCAAAACTGACGAAAGTGGTATTTGACCACACAGTCACTTCCTAGTGACGATTTTGCATCAACAGGCAACATGGATGATTCTGTAACTCCCAATGTCTCTGCACACAAGCATACGATGCAATTTCTACAGTAACTTTTCACGGACCTGTAGAACAGTGGCTGCATAGCATAAAACTGGGCCTTTTCCTGAGTGCGTGCAGAAAACTTCCGCCTCCAAAACAGGCCCCGAAATGGCCTCAAATCAAAAAAACAAGGTCGCCAAGGGCTAAAGCCCTTACCCGCAGCATATATTGCCCTCTTGCTTCACCGCGAAGGGCGTCTCAACCTGAGACAATGCACTCCTGCACTTTCCGGATGTGCTACCTGCAGAGATCTGCTCCCAAAATAGAAAATGAAAGCAACACTGCTCCCCTTACCAGAACACCGCGAGCTTGGCTTGCTTTCTTGAGATCCTTACCACGAACAAGGCTTTGATACCATGTCAAGATTGTGGGAGAGAAGGAAGGAGTCTCACTTGTAGCTTTCTTGCTTGCACAATGGGGGAATACACACAAGGATGGAGGCTGAAAATAGTTTTCCTCTTCTTAGTTATGTAAGCCAAAAGAACTCTCATACAAAGAAATAGAAGAACCCTATATATGGGTCTCAAACCAAACTCAACTAACTAAGGTGGCATACTAACTGAGCCACGAACTAGAGTAGATAAGGATAGCTGTCATGTAGCTATTATTCATGGGCGGTGTACCAACCGCGTCTGCAAAACTGACAAGTCGGTGACATAAATACACAACGGTCACCCTGGTGTATCACGAGTGGAGCTCGATATCTCAACATTGGGTTCTTAAGTTTTCAAGGTATGTCAATAAATCCTCCTTGTTTGGTCATCGGTTGGACATCAACTTTAAGTAAATGCAACATCTTCTAACCTTCTATCTTTAAGTGTGATACTATGCATAATTTTTCTAGTCAAATTCACTCCTCATGCGCTTGGAGCATACCAATGCAATAGCCACTCTTATCACCTTTCCACTTTATTAGCCCCATTAAAGTGATATGCAATGAGAAGTTCACGCATTGATAACCTCTAGACCCTAGTGTATCCACCTTTGTGCAGGTGTTTACAAAGGTAAACATATATCACAACAACTATTGTGTCGTAGGAAATTTCTTAAGTATGTATTAGATTCCTAAATGGATACATCATAGTGTAGGACAACTTAGATGTTTTGATTATAAACTTATTTAGGATGAAATCTATGTCATAATCTCATCTGAACATTATATGACTCGGACTAAGCCTTAATAAGTTTGCATCCTATGCGGGAATAGATTGGAAATTCCTTTCATTTCATGTGTTAAATCATGCTTATAAATTAAACTATGTGTATAATGGAAGACAGAAGTTCCTTTCGAGTTTTACAAGTCACCTAGATGTGGAGAGAGGGTGACGAGATGTTACAGTTGGTTGTGACTCCACTGGCATTTCTATCTTCGACCACGGCTTTTGCGCTAGTACTCTTAGTAAGCTTCCTCTTTGGAGCCATCTTGCATACATGATCCTTCACCTTGGGTCCTTGATGTGGTGGCTTTGTTCAAGGACGGCTCGCAAGTGGTCACCAAACCGATGAGGGAGATGAAAGTCCGACAGTATTTGTGACTTTGAAAATCGCCTTGGCTGGAGATAATCTCTAACTTTCACCCCTCTCTCTCTCTCTCTCTCTATCAACATGACGGTCTAACTCTATCTCCCACTAACTATATCTCCCTTCCCCTATCATAATAATCTCTCTCTCTCTCCTTCTCTTCTTCTCTCCCTCTCCTCTTCCTCTTCTTCTTCTTTTCTCTTTTTCTCCTACTCTCTCTTCTTCTTCTCTTTCTCCTTTGCTTCTTCTCTCCTTCTCCTCTTTCCCTTCTCTCTCTCCTTCCCTTTTTCTCTCCCTCTCTCTTCTCTCTCCCACTCCTTCTTCTTCTCTCCTTCTCCTTCTCCTTCTCTCCCTCTTCTCTTCCTTCTTCTCTTCTCCTTCTCTTCTTCTCCTTCTCTTCTCCCTCTTCTTCTCCTTCACTTCCCCTTCTCTCTCTTTCCCTCTTTCTTCCCTTCTCTCTTTCTCTCCTTCTCTTCTTCCCTCTCTCTCCCTCCTCTTCTCTCTCCCACTCCTTCTTCTCCTTCTCTTCTCCCTCTTCTTCTCCTTCCTTTCCCCTTCTCTCTCTTCCCCTCTTTCTTCCCTTCTCTCTTTCTCTCCTTCTCTTCTTCCCTCTCTCTCCCTCCTTCTCTTCTCTCTCCCACTCCTTCTTCTCTTCTCCCTCTTCTTCTCCTTCCCTTCCCCTTCTCTCTCTTCCCCTCTTTCTTCCCTTCTCTCTTTCTCTCTTTCTCTCCTTCTCTTCTTCCCACTCTCTCCCTCTTTCCCCTTCTCTCCTTCTCCTCTCACTGTCTATGGGGGCCCGCAGCCGTCAACCCAATGAGGAGGGGGGAGAATGTGGAGTACTGTGATGGAAACCCCAGGGGGCGATGTGGCCGCCTAATGATCAAGGAGGGGACATACTGGCAGAAGCCTAGGCTACTCCTGCCAGACGGAGGGTGACGTATCATAGGGGGGAACTTCTGTCTGGGGACGCTAGAGGGGAGCCGCTGCTTGTACGTCAGGGGGTCGCTATGCTGCCACGGAGGGAAGAGCTCTCTGCTACCAATGTAGGGGGGGGTGCCTTTATAGGTGGAGGGGGAGGTGGCAAGGCGGTGCCACTCGCCACCTGGGCTGCATGCCCCCCCTTTCCCCAATTCACTCCCTCCCTCTTTCTCCCCGACGTATTGTCGAGGGGGGGGAGGGGAGGGAGAGGGAAAAAAAAAAGAAATGGGAAAAAATAAAAGTGGGGGGAGGAATGTTACACTTATATCATCAATGATAAATGCAAAAGCTCCCTAATTTGAGTAGTTTTTTGAGAGATTTGACCTAAAGCTGAGAGTATCCATATTTTTTTACAAATTTTGGACTTAAAAAAAAACCAAAAATGTAGTCCTTACACAGCTGTGTGTAAAAACTCTTTCACATTAGAGAGAAGTTAAAAGGCCATAACTTTTGATCCAAAACTCAAAATTTGGATCCTTTGAACCTTCAATTGTGAGATGAGCTCTGTGATTGTACTGATTCATTTTACATTTTTGAGCAGCTTAAAAATGTCAAAGCTCAATTTTCATGATTTTCCATTAAAAATCCCTACTAATATAATAGAAAAATCAATAAAGACAAGTCATTTGATACTCCCAAACATTACTACTCTAGAATTTTTTGACATGTAACAAAATACAAAATATCTTTGATTACCTTCATAACTAAATATCACATAATGTCTAAGGTATGAAGGTGCGTACATTACATCAGGGTTATTCTAAGGCTAGATGTTTGTACATAGAAGCATTGTTTCATATTAGAATTCATCGACATTCAAGATTATGGATTTTGAGAAGATTCATGCTATAACCATAATGAAGAATGGTATGCATAGACAATATATATGCCTAGTTTATGAAAGTTCTTATTTCTTTGAATCAAGTACTTGAACTAATATTATATACCTACATCTTCCTTCTCTTATCTTGAAGATATTTTCCCTTTTGCTAGACTTTTTGTTCAAGGATTCTATGTCTTGTAATAGTGATATGCAGTTTGTCATATGACATCTTTGATGAATCCCATGTAAAAGCACTGGAGTTAAGTTCTACAAGATGGGAGATGCTATAT
Organism: Lygodium microphyllum; assembly: GCF_053477565.2. Taxonomy (NCBI): domain Eukaryota; kingdom Viridiplantae; phylum Streptophyta; class Polypodiopsida; order Schizaeales; family Lygodiaceae; genus Lygodium; species Lygodium microphyllum. Next base: position 112,206,573 of record NC_141141.1, on the reverse strand, counting down.
AGTTCAGTTATATAAGTCCATTTGATGGAGTCATGTTATTATTACAAACCTTTAAAAAGTATTTGTAGTAGCAACAACAACAATAGATGCAACAATCTTTTGTGAAGCATGATTCTGTCTTGTAGGTCGCTGAGAGCAAGGTTAAATTGTTTGATGATCAGTATGTTCTTGCTTAATTTCTTTTGTATTCTTGTTCACAAGATGATACCATATTTTGTGTGACTTATAGTCCATCAGCTAAAGCTACATATAAACAAGATTTATGCAAAAGGGATTGCATGGGATGAATTTAAGGAAGTTGTGAAAGGATTATATTTCATAGAGAATGAAGGCTTAGTTACTTGCAAGACTTTCGTGGAGTAGGTTGTCAATGGAGGAGGGGTGAGTAGAAAAAGCCAAACAAAACATGGCATCACTAGTGAATAGTTCATAGGATGGGTGTTGTGATCACATATACACTTCTTTAAGGGGGTAGGCTCATAGGTACATCTCTTCTAGGGACCGGGCTCAAAAAAGGGTGGGAGGGCTCAATGAAGGGTGCAAGCACTCAATAAACGCCTAGGTGCAATGGGGTCAATATAGGGTTGTGCACAAGGGCTCAAAAAAGGGTGGGAGGGCTCAACAAAGGGTGCAAGCACTCAATAGAAGCCTAGGTGTGAGGGGCCAATAGAGAGTTGTGCACAAGGGCTCAACAAAGGGTTGGATGTACAGAACCAAGCAAAGGTGTGAGTGAGAAAAAAGGGCAACATGGAAGGAGAAGTGGATTTTAACTTGGGGGGGGGGGGGGGGGTATAACAATAGGGTACCTTGCATTTATGTTTGGTACCTCCCAACTTAACCAAGATCAAGTACTATGGTACCTCCCAAACTTAACTAGGATCAAGTACCGAGTGCTTTACATTAAAAGAAAAAATTTCCTAACTTATTATGATGCGACAAAAATAACCATAAATTTTAGGCTTCATGCACCTTACCCCCACTATAATGCAAGTTGCTACCAAGGATTTTTAAAACTCATGTTGACTTCTTGGGAATCAACAAGCACTTAAAGGATCATAAATGCAAGGAGGGAGGGACCTTAGGACAAACAATGTGATAAAAAAGGGTATATGTTGAGAATATCACTTAGGTGTCACTCATTAATTCTAAAAGTGCATACAAGTTTTTAAAAGTGCACACATTATTTTAAAAGTGCTAAATGGGAAACCCCGCCCTTACCATGATTCTATGATTTCCCCTTACCCTAGTAATGGAGCATACACATATGGAGGAACCTAGCTAGCACATGTATTTATGTTAGGGTATCTTCCAAACTTAATTGAAACATGAACCTTCACAAGGATCACTCAAAAAGTCTTTAGATTTCAAGTTTTCATCCCTTTTTGTTGCACTATCTTACTTACTCTTCCTCAATAACATTTTCTCTTTTTCTCTCTTGCTCTCCCTCAATCACACCTTCTCTCTTAATCTCTATCACACCTACTCTCTTTTTGATCTCTCTCTTCACCCTTGCTCCTTTGACATGACAGATCAAGGATACCACCTAGCCATAAATGCCACATGTTCTCCCCATTAGGTGGCATCCAAAATATAGCATGTGTGGGCTATTTCTAACTCCACCTTCCATAGGGTAGCCTATGAAAAAATAAGGCCTAATGTTTATTTTAGAGGTTTGAATTACAACTTCAGATATCTAGAAGTTTTTTAAAAGAGCTGCAACTTCAAGTGTTTAGAAGTTTTTTAAAAGGAATTGCAACCTCAAACATCTATAAGATTTTAAAGGAATTTGTATTATATTCTAAGCTATTGTCTTTAAACCCAAGCACGTTTCTAAAAACCCTTATGTGGTTGATGGTGAGCCTAGTGAGGGATAAATCCTAAATTGGTCAGCTAAGTAACAGAGGCCCCTCCCAAAAGTGGAGACCTCCTATATCATTCAATGGTAATCCTAGTGTGCTACAAATCCCAAATGGATCATTGCCATGCAGGAGAGGCCCCTCTTAGAAGTGGAGTGCCCTCATGTGGTTTGATAGTGACCCTGGTGTGAGGTAAAACCCAAATGGGTCATTGTTGGCAACAAGCAAGAGAGGCCCCTTGTAGAAGTGTAGATATGTTATATTACTTGGTGGTGACCTTGGTGTGGGGTAAACCCCAAATGGGTCACTAGCCAAGTGAGAGAGGTCCCTCTCAAAATACGAGAGCCCTATATGGCTTAATGCTTATCCTAATGTGGAACAAACCTCAAATGGGCCACTACCAACAAGTGAGAGGCACCCCTCCCAAAAGTGAACACCTCTCCTATTTCTCGATGGTGACCCTAGTGCAAGGTAAACTCCCAAATGACTCAGTACCAAGCAAGAGAGACCATCTTAGATGTGGAGAGCCCTCATATCACTAGGTAGTGACCCTTGGTTTAAAGGATTTGTTTAGCTTGGAGATTTTTTTCATTGAGTGCTTATCTTCTCTATTAGGAAAATCAAATAATATTAAGTTCACACTAGAGTTTGAGGATGATGTGAAGGAGATCTCCATCAAAGAGATCTTTATATTCCTATGAAATGCTCATGCTCATTCCCATGCTCCTTAGTTGTCCAATATGTTCAATGCATCATTCCATATTGAGAAATTTTTGTATGGTTATAGGAATATGCTAGCTGAACACATGGAAAAATACACAATAATCTCTTCAAATAATACAATCACCATAGAGGTTGAAGAATATACTTATATACATGCAAGTAAAAAAGTCACAAAGAGAAAGTTAGATCGGGTGATGGATAAATTACCCTATTATGCATACAAAGATATCAGGAATTACCTAATACATTCAAAGAAGTGTTGTCTACTGCAATCTTCTCTTGCTTTGCTTTGGTATTTACATCTCCTTGCATATGAGGATGATTTGTGGACCTTACAAGCATTGAAAGTTGAGGGTAGTAGGTAGTAGCTTGTTATTACTATTAGAGAATTTGATGTTACAAAATTATATTTATTGCTATATTTTATTGAAATTCACTATGGGAATAAGTTGATTTCATTTTTTATTTATTATGGATTTTTAAAACTTGTTGTATGATTAGTGATTATTGCATGAGGCACACCTATGATATATGTCGCATTATGCTTGGAAAATAGATGAAAGGGTACTAATGTGTTCTGTGTTGTGGTGAGTAGATTATTAGATGGAGTTATGTGGAATTATTATTTCTAGGATGCACATCCTCTCTCCATTTGACGTATCCTTAGAGATACAAGCTCTTCTCTAGTCATCCATTTACCCCATATCAATGCACTCCATGTAGCGATTACTTCCTCTATTGGCATGATTAGTTTTCGCCCATACATAAACATTGTTGGCATGTACCTTGTTGTTGCACTATGAATTGTGCAATGATCCCATAATGTATATGGAAGTAATCAAGGCCACTCTCGATTCTTTCCCCTACATAGCTTTAGTACTACATTGATAGTAGGCACATGTTCCCTTTTGCTATTTCCATTCCCTTCTAGATTATATGCTAATGTCAGTGCAAGCTTGATTCTCAAGCTAGCGAAGAAATCTCTAATCTCATCAGTATCTAGCTCACATCCTCTAATAAGAACCCACATACATCATTGGTAGCTTTAGTACTCAAAGCTTGACCTTTGACTTGATTTATAAGGTTCTCCCATCCAAGCACAATGTCTCTCATATGCTGTAATCCAATAGTCATGGTCCCACCAGATTATAACCCATTTGTAATGCATAGAGAGAGGGTAGGTAGGATTTGATCCATCATATTGTCTCACAAGAAAATATCTTATCATCTATAATCCTATATGGATGGTCCCACATGATCTGCACCAATTTGTAATGCATAGAGAAAGGGTAGGTAGGATGTGATCCATTATGTTGCCTCACAAACAAATACATTTGACAAGTATTGCAAGTCTCAATAAATTGTAAGATGTCCTTATACATGCATCCCCACATATATCTCTCTTTAATCTTATCGAATGTAGCCCATACACCCCTATGACTAGCCCATAGACTCTCATGAAACTCATGCATGATCTACAAAACTGAGTAGCCCTATCACACACTAGTTGCAAAGAAGTTCCTCCTTTTTGCCTTGGATGCTCCCAAAGAAAACCCTCCTTTAGAAAGTAACCATATGCATTTCATTTCATCTTGAACTCATTATCTATCCATCCATCTCTTTTTTTTGAAGTGCTCAAATATCACCAATCTATAGCCATTCTCCATCATATAGCTTCTCCACAAAAAACTCCACAGAAGAAACATGACATTCATGATTAAGTACAGTCCTGTAATTTTATCCTCTTCATCATGATCCATCCTATCCTCTTCATCTTCATACTTGGCTCTAAAAAACATATCTACCCACCACTGGGTTATTCTTTCCTACAATACATTACAACTCAAGATTCATAGATTTTATATATACAATCCACCATATCATGGCAATACCAAGAGTGGAATGGCTTGTAATCATTCCAAGAAGAGGTAAAAAATCTATCTCCACAATCAACCAAATCCCACATATGATTTTTTTGTAGTGATTCATACTTTGACTACATGGCCCTCTCTTAAGAGTGACTATCACCTCTATGCATGGCCCCATCATAAGTAAGAGATTCATCAGCATGTGTCACCATCACATATAATCCATAGAGGGGACAAACTGCTCCAGGTTGATATCTATCTCTAGTAGATGCTACAAAACAAGCTGTGGGGTTGTACCTCCTATTTAACATCATGGTCCTGAGCCAGTGGTGCATTAGCTAGTGTAGGCTATCTAGTTAGCTATATAGTAATAAGAGGATCCTCTTGAAATATCACCCTACATACCTTAATGCCTTGCTCAAGATACTTTTGTATTTTCTTCTCATGGAAAACAACATCATGGCTATAGATGATCTTCTAAGCCTATAGATTCCATAAACAATAGCCCATCTCATCTGTATCCCCATAACCAAGAAAGATGCATTTCAGGGACTTAGGATCTAGCTTATTATGCTTGTCATTGGGAACATGACAAAAAGCCTCACAACTAAAGGCGCACAAATGAACATATGACGAAGGTTTTCTAGACCATACTTCATTGGCAACCTGATAGTCAAGAGCAGTGTATGGGGATTAATTAAACAAGTTTATGTAAGTAGTAACTGCCTCAATCCAAAAGTACTATGGTACGCCTGCCTAGCTAATCATACTATAGAATCTCTCCTAGATCGTCCTATTCATGCACTTAGCCATACCATTCTAGGGTGGGGTGTACAAGGTGGTTAACTAACGCTTAATATCCTTCTCATAACAAAACTATTCAAACACTCTAGATACATATTCACCCCCATTTTTAGATCATAAGCATTTCAATCTATATTGACATTGGTTCACAACAAAAGCAAGCCAATGTTGCTAAGACTTCCAATTTCTACTTTATGGGGTATACACATACTTTATGTGAGTAATTGTCAATAAAAGTAACAAAATACTTCTTACCACCTGACTATTTGCAAGGCATAGATCCATATACATCATGACGAACAAGAGCCAAGGGCTCATCCATGTGTGGAATGCTAGACTTCTTATGCATAGTAGGGGTTTACCTGCCATAAAGACAATGGTCACAAAAATCAAAATAATTATAGCCAAAAAGTGAAAGATAGTGCAAATGGGTAAGCATTTTTATTCCCTTTGATGACGTATGCCCAAGGAAACAATGCCATAACGATACATGTGGTACTCCATCCATTGCCAAAACAAGGTCAATAGACCCAAATACAAGTAAGGGATAAAGAGCACCAAACTTGGCACTTTGTGCCAAGACAAGATTCCCACAAGTAATCTTCCATGAGAAATTGCCAAAAGAGACAACATAAGGTATACCATCCAATTGTCTAGTAGAAAATAGGCTTTTAGTTGAAGATGAAACCTAGTGTACATCATGCAAATTAAACATGCTAAGTGAAGAAAATTGTAACTTGGCATTTTCAATATCAATAATATCCAATGTTAAGTCATTACCCAATCTAACAGATCCTATCATGTTGTATAAGAGTGGAACCACTCTCAATGAGGGGTAACATGAAATGAATCCCTTGAATTAATTAGCCAACATTGAGCATATGTGGACGATCAACTACAATACATCAAAAGAAGAAGCTAAAAGGATGTAATCATCATTAGAATCAATCTACATGACATTAATTTGTTCTTTTCCTTGCACTTGTCATCACGCATTTTATGGCACAATGGCCATATATGACCCTACTTCCCACAACAATGACAAGTCAATGCAGACTTATGATCATGGGACTTATTGCAGATTCTCCACCTAACTAAGAAGGAGACTACTGAGTGTTTCTCCCATTGTGGCCATTACTGCTCTTGCCATTACTTCCTTTAACTATCAAAGCATGAGAACTACAAGAAGCATCGAAACTCTTTCTCTTAGCCTCTTCATTTAAGATTGCACCCTCCACATCCTGTAATTTCAACCCATTAGTAGGAAAATTTGCATACATAGTAATATAGAATGCGTTCCATGTCTTAGGCAATGTGACCAACAAGAAGAACAAGGGAGGAAGATTCTCGTTAAAATCAATCCCATGTGAAGACAAGTGGCTGAAAATAACATAAAATTTATTTAAGTGGGTAGACATGGAAGTCCCCTCCTTCATACAAAGGTCCATGAGTTGCTTCAACCAATACATTTTTGAAGCAGGACTTTGCTTGTTATAGATATCACGAATCTTCTCCCATAACTACTATAGGCGGTCTAACCTTCAAAGACAACATTATAGAAAACTTGACCAGAGAGTGACAAAATGATTGTAGATTTACATAACTCATCTAGTTTAGCCTAATCCTTTGCATCAAAGCATTTGGGTTGTATATGCTCTTGTCACAATGGCTTAGTTTGCAATTTTTTCACTAGATCCTTCCAAATTTATGTCTTCAAATAGCTATAATTTGTGCCATCTAACTTGTCCATGTTAAATCTAGCACTGTCAGTTGATCAATCAACCATAATACAACAAATGAAAGAACAATCCAAGATAAATAAACAATTTTAAATTATAACAAGATAGGCTAAAATCAAGTCTAAACAAATGAAATCAACAGAGAGTAGGGCTATCCAGTAACTAATAGTAAATGACGGTCAAGTCAAATCATCTCCTCATAAATGATGCATAAACCAATAATTACAACAAGTTGAAAATAACAACAATAGTACATCCAAAGCCAAGTGTGAGAAATGAATTGATAGAACCCAATTTGTAACTACCAAGTATACCCTATAAGAAGTGGGGTATGTATGAACAATTAACAATCACTGAGCATGCAATCGGTAGCAAGAATAGTCAAACCCAATGTGTCAATGTGAGATACATCCAATAGGCATAACTATCATGTATATAGTAGGTCTTAAAGAAAATAGAATAGAACTGTTAGATACACAACTAAATGAGCAAGTGTAAAGAGGCTCAATACACAACCCAGCACGATGACTACATCAATAACAATAACCTGACAAAGATAGGTGCCAATTCAATGCATGAATCAAATCAGCCCACTAGGCAACATGTGCATCCAAATAGCCTCTAGAGAGCACGAACATAACTCAACTGAATCCTATGGTCTCATTGAAGCAAGCTTAACTACATAAAACCAAAGCTTTGCTCAAATTTAAAATAGGTAACTAGCTGAAGTGACTCCTACTAGAACAAAACCAAATGCCAACTAAGCAAGGCAAGCTCAATTATAGATCATAGACATGACATCCGAGCATCCAAGATATACAAAGTACAAGTTGGGAGTATAAAACCCAATAGAAACTTCAAGCTTGTTATGTTAATGATCAATGTTGCAACTAACCAAATCTCCAATTACATGTTAACAAGCTCAAATGCAAAGCTCAAGTCATTCCATAAGTATATCCAAATGCATAACATTAATGCCATACATCAATACATCCATTGAAGGACCCAACTAGCATCAAGTAGCAATATTTTCCTAGACAAGTTACTTGCCGCCTTGTTCATTATTGCAATGAAATACCTTGCATAAACTAAGATATGGTAGCTCAAATTAGTCCCAAATCATCTTAGTACATCACCATAATGTATTCCAGGTATCTACGTATGAAATGAGCATCAGGAGCAAGAAATCTCCAATAATTGGTGGCAAACTATTATAGGATTATAACAATAGGTGTGCTATTGTATACAATAGTGAGTAGAGATATAATTGTTGCAAGGAATGCTCCAATGGAACTAGGGATGCCTGAGAGAGTTGCCAAGAATGCGACCAAGTTCTCAAGAGCTTCAAGATGAGTTTATTGAGATGCCCAAATTAATCAGGGATAGGGGAAGTAACTACAAGCACAATCATGTCGATTGCTGGGATGTTTGCTACTACTACCAATGCTAAAGGGAATAGGGTTGAGAAGGCACTTAAGAGTGCTCCATCAAGTCTATTCAAGGTCTGGAAGAAGCTAGAAGAAGCCTAACAAGCTAGGAAGAAGCAGAGCATCAAATGCGTAACTTGGGGAAGAAGCCACGGTTGCCTTGAAAAAATGAGTTGTAGGTATTGATACAGGCCAAAGAAAAATTGAAGAGAAGCTCCCTGAACCAATACTCTAATACTAGTTGAAGGGAGAAGCTCGAGTGAGAGCATAAGCAAGCAGAAGCAATGGAGGAGTGAGCTATGGCAGAGAGAGAGAGAGATAGAGAGAGAGAGAGAGAGAGAGAGAGAGAGAGAGAGAGAGAGAGAGAGAGAGAGAGAGAGAGAGAGACTTAAAATGTGGAAACTCCAACAATCACAATGTGTGAGTGGTCTTCCCTTATTCAAATGTCACTAAAAGAATAATGAACGAAGTGACAGTGATGGGCACCCACCATTTGCAGTGTACAGGTGTGTAGGTACTATTAGTGTCATAATACATGGGCAACGTAGGCACATGCACCTTTACCCCAAACAAGCACTGGCATTACCAGAGAGGATGCACAAACTTTATGAATTTTCTACCAAGACCTAGGTCATGGATGTGTCGGAAAAGGAAATCCTAGTCTAACTTGTCATATGACTTATCAAAATTCGTATGCCTTATCAAAATCAAATTTGAAGGATGTAAATTCTTAATTTTTCTTTTGTGCATATTCAAAGCCTTACCAAAGTACTATGGTTGAGTCTAGGATAAACCTTTCTTTAATAAATCCCTTCTACTCCATGATTCATCTATCACGGTGGGGTGAGATTTTGTGTGTGAAAGTTTTGGCAAAGATTTTGTAAGTTCTTGTAAGCGAATGTGATAGATCTCCAATTGTACAAGTAATCCTTCTCATTCCACTTATGGATTAATTTGATTACACCATAATTGATGCCTACTAGTAAGGATCCATAATGCATTAGTTCTTTCTAGGCCAACATTAGGGACTTATAAGGCATTATTTTAAACTCTTTAAACATTTTGTTGGGAAGGCCATCTAACCATGGGCATTTATCTGTGGAAATTTTATCTATTGTGCCATTTATTTCAATTTTTTCTATCAAGTACCCACCTAAGATGTGCATCATTGATTTGGGGATGATTTTTTTCTTGACTTGGGCTATTCAAGCTCTACTATTGGTCCCTTTATCATATTAGGCTATGGTGGGAGAGGAAAATTTTGAATAGAAGTTTCTAGCAATGCTAAGTTTTTTAGAGTTGTAGGTGGCTCCACTATCGTCCTTTCTGGTGGAGTAGGAGCAGAAGCTCTTTTTTTCCCCCTTCTTCAAAATGCCAAACATCTCTTTGGTGGGCCAATCTACTTTATTGGCCCACCAGACCCCTGTGACCCTCCCTTTTTCAAATTCCTTTTCCAATTGCATGCTTTAAGACTATTTTTGGTGCCTAGTCCTTCTTTTTATTTCCATATATTCCTTTTTATTTGCTTTGAGAAAGCCTTAGGTTAGGCAAACAATTGTGATCTATGATTGATAGAGTTCCTAGTGTCATGGAAGGTATTCTTCCAATTTTTTTAACCTCTTCTTTTAACATTTTGATTCTTAAACAAGTTGGGGTCTATTTGGAAAACCCAAATTTTATAATATATAAAATGCATCTATGCTAGATAATGGTCTAAGAGTGCAATATCTTTAAACAATTTATAGATTATGTTAACCAACAAAGATAACAAACTTATAGAAGCATAACTTTACAACTTATACTAACAAATAAAAAATAACAATTTGGCATAAGCATAAAATCTATCCAACCTTGCTTTTCTTGTTTTGCTAGCCCAAGAGAAGAATTTTTAGTTTGTTGACATGCACCAAAGTATGGAAATTTTGTAGTTTAACCAGGCCACCTTCTCAACATCATTAGGAAAAAAATGAACTCACAAATGGGCCTTTTAGCCCCCCCTCTCTCCTCCTTAAAACAAGGAAAAGAGGAGAGAAGAATAGTAAAATAATCCTCCTCTCTCTCCACTTTTACAATCTTGTTTTGCCATTTTTATATTATCTACAAAGATATACTGAGATTCCTTCTCTCTCCTCATTCAAGAACTCTTTTTCAACCAAATTTTATATCCAAAAAGGAGTTAGTTACAGGAGTGTGGTGCTTCGTTTTCAATGCAAAATGATTAGTAGATACGAGGTAATTGATTTTTTAATCGAGAACAAGGAAAATAAAAATTTGGAAGTTTCTTTTAAGATATTTTGGGGATTTTTTATATCCTAGCTTTTGGTAAAAAAACAAACCAACTGGTCAAATTTCGTGTTTTTTGGAGATGTTTTTGGAAGCAAAATAGAAATATCTAAAATATGAAAAGTCTTGGACATTCGTACCCTCTGAGCTATTTCCCCTCATATCTATACTCTCTCATGGCTCTATTGTGACCTATTCTCTGTGTTTATGCAACCTTCATTAACGTAGTGAATTACTTACACCCTCCTTTCCCTTGGCACCTTTGTGTGCCTCTCTGTGCATCTCCACTCTACCTCTTGTGACAACCAAGTAGGCTCCCTGTTTCTATTAATAGTAAAATGAAGGAGTGGCATATTGAGGTAGAGATTGAATATGTCCCCTTATTCAAAAGAACCCATCGTACCAGTGTCAACCCTCAGGTTTTGCAGAGTTACATGCAAATGGGATTGAAACATGTGGAGGGTTGATGGGGGAATCTACCCAATTGACCCCTTAAACAATAGATCTCCAACTTTCTCAGGAATCACAAATTTGCTGAAGTATGTGTGCGAGGGTGAAAATGGGTTACTCAGTTATACTAGGCGGCTCAATGATCAAGCATTCAAAGTATTTACAACTTGCCAAGCAACCATAAAATATTGCCATGATGTGATCGTTGCGCATCAACTTCATATACAATAGCTCATAGGACAAGTGGTACAGTTGAATGACACTATAATTCAACAAAACAATCAAATTATTTCAATGCAGGACACTATCCATGACATTGGTATCTCATATGAGGAGGCAAAGACATAATTGGACGACTTGAGAAAGATCAACAGCAAGCTAACACAGGAGCACAAATGAAAGAATAAGCCAATCAATGAGTTAATTGTGAATAGTGGCTAGTGGAAGTGATGCATCAAAGCATGTAAGGTAGCTCAAAAAGAGAACCTAGGCGAGGGTGAGGTTTGATCATGTATTAGTAGATTGCTGAAGGCAAATACATTAGAAAACGCTTTGAGAAATCCTAAGTTTAAGATTGTGAAGGAAAAGGTGATTGCGTGCACATTGAAAGATCTGTCAAATAAGTTCTCAGCTATGGATGCACAATCTATTCATGACAGAACCGGTATTAGCACAACGACTTACTCAAAGATATTCAAATGTGTGAAGGCTGGATTTGGTCATGTGCTGAAGACAAATAGAATCGTGCCTCTTCCTCAACCTTCAAAGTTAATAGAGGCTTGACGACAACTTATTACAAAGGTTTTGGAGTTGATAGGAGATCCCATGCATGTTCAGTGTGTGGAAACACTAAAGGTTGGGACCAAAAATGCATATGAGGTGAAGTTCATCGAACTCAACAATTACTATTTAGATTTGAACAAGGTGCAGTTGGCAATGGTAATGTACTACAATATGCCAGTTGAGGAATGTAATGGTAAATTGCATTTTGTTATAAAATTAGATGAAAGTGAGGTCGTCAAAGGAGTAAAGCTTGAAAGAGTTAGTGTAACTCTGATGAATAGAGCTTTACAATTCGACAAGAACAATCCAAGGAACTTTAATGTTAAATCTGAGCGCCATGTGTGGTGGCTCACTGCATTTGAAGTTCCTAAGGAAACATTTGAGGTGTTGTAACTGTTCTCTATGCACACAAGCATTCCAAGTATCATCGATCGTTAGGAACATGGTGAGATGCTCTCGGTTGAAGGCCATGTGGAATCTCCAATGGTGCAAATACAAAGAATCCATGCCTATATTGCTTGATAGAGAGGGTGGAAGGAAAGGACGGAAAGAAGAACTGGCGAAGGTTTACAAGTGTTGCACTAACGTGCAATAGAGAAGATCCCACTTGGAAGCCCATCTTCAACATTCCCTTGGATCGTATTCACATTTATTCATTGCATGCTTTTGTCAGAATCATGGAGAAACTTGTATATGAATACATTTTCTTTGCTTATAGGATGTAACCAGAAAAAGAAGACATTGAAACGTATATGAATACATTTTCTTTGCTTATAGCCTTGCTTTGGAGGAGCAAAGGCTAGGAAGTTTCTCTCAGCACCCATCAATGAGGAAGGGAATGTCATGGTTCGTAGGCCGCATGACTACGATGGGTGGAAAAAGTTACATTTTGCAGTTTCCTGATTGAAGTAATGGAGGAAAAACAAGATTGGCCAAAGCTAAGGTTTGGATAAGTCTTAACAAATTGGCTCCCTTACTTCGCAAGAAGGTGTTTAACAATGAAGATAAGCAAGAATTTATCAATGTTATGCATAGCTTCTATGAAAACATGGTGGAAGCATGGGGCAAAAGCTCTATCACACATTACATGGTGCGTACTAAGTTAATATTTTAAAATTGTATGAATTGTATAAACTATTGAGCATAGTTTTACTCATGTGTGATATGTGTCTTTATAGCATATCCTTGAGGCACATGGGCCATACTTTGCAGAAAAGGGAAGCATCGGAATTAGCTCCACACAAGGGATAGAAAATTCACATTGGATAGCGCATGGTGTATACCAAAGAAAAACTGATCATGGTGGAGGGGTGAATGGTAGCAATCCAATGATCCAATTGCTATCTTGGTGGTATAGGATTATAGTAGCGGATGAAGCTAAACTCTCGCAAAAGAGAGCAAATGAAAGTGCTGATGAATCGGCTATAGACATGATGGAATCACGTCATGTCACTAAAAGAGTGTGTTATGAAGTCTTAAGTGCCAAAGAAAACCATGCAAAGTGGCTAGAAACAAGGCTTTGATAAGGCAGCAAATGGGTTCGAAGAGAGCTAAGATAGTAAGATGAACAATGTGTTTAGTGTCAATGCAATTCATAATTTAAGAGAGAAAGAGAGAGTGTGCATCTATGTGAATGAGTCTCACAGTTTAGGGTTATATAAAAGAGGGTTTCACTTTCTATCTTATTCATTGAGTTTTCACATCTCTTGTGCAGGAAAGATGGCTAGGTCTAAGGTAGTTGCCAATAAGCTTTTCCTAAGAGCCCCATATTGTGTTCAGCCCCTTGGAGCATCTACTAGCTCAGATGCACCCCCTTCTCAACATAATCCACCTTCCTCATGCTGCCCTCACAAGGGTCCTCCTCAGCATCTCCACAAGAAATGCAAGTGGAAGCCGGGTACAGTGGCCTTGAGAGAAATCAGGAGGTATCAACGCTCTTTTGATCTCATCATTCCGAAGGCGAGCTTTTGGAGACTTGTTTGCGAGATTGTGTAAGACCTCTACCGCACAGAAAGCAGGAGGTGGTTTTTGGCACAAGGTCAGGATAGACGTGATTGCTTCACAAAAGAATGTCTTCATGGTCTACAGTGTGCTACAAAGGCCTTCTTACTTGACTTGATGATTGATGCTCAACATTGTGCAATACATGCGAAGTGCATCACTGTAACTCCCAAGGAATTCCAACTTGTAAGAAATCTTCAAGCAGTGAAGGATGCATTCATTCCAATGGAATGAACACAGTTTGTAATGTTATCTTTTTTGACATAGTGTTATCCTTGTGCATTGGACATATGACTATATCCCAGTGCAAAACTATTGCATATGCCCTTAAAATATGAATTAAAATTTTACACTTGTCCTTTGCTCTCAACTTTGACTGTCCATCTTCGCTGTATTTTCAATTCTTACTTATAGTTTTTGTTAGCACTGTCAATTTCAATAGGAATAACATGCAAAATTTTTCCATTTCTTGTTGCAGACTTTACTCATGATGCTTCTGTATAGTCTATGTGGTGCGAAGTTTCTAAGGGCCAGTAGTCACGATGTTGATTTCTTAATTATCAATCCATCCATAATTTTGGTGTGGGATAATTTTTAAAATACTAAACTTTATCGGAATGCAAAAAAACTTCACATGCGCACTTGTTAGGTGGTCAATAGTCCTTTTTTTTTAAAAAGCCACTTTGCTGCCTGACTTCGGACAGGAAAGTGGCTCCAAACACCAGACTTCGGACTAGGGGTCTATAAGCACTTTTTTTCAAAAAAAAAAGGGCTCTTGACTACCTAACGAGTGCGCGTGTGAAGTTTTGTCGCATTCTGATAAAAGGTTATGGATTTACGATCACATAATGGACAATGCATATGAAGCTGCATTAACCCGGTTTTGGGGATTAAGTGGGTTAAAAGTTCATTCTTGTTAGAAGGATAGTAGCCACATGGCGTGCAAATATTAATAGGCACATTAGATTGACACTTGAGATATTCTAAGACTCAATACATTGTGTGTTATATGGATGATATGATACAATAGTTTCATGGATCATTGCCAATTGGCATGGAGATCCAAATGGACACATAGGACCAATAAAGCAGAGGATTTTTGAACCATCAACTTCCAACAGATCCATATCATCGAACACAAAGGAATCACTCACCACATCAAAATAGTTGATCGAGAATTATATGCTTCACCTAAACCTTGTACAGTACCTGCATGTACAAAAAAACACTTGCATATGAATCCCTTTTAACAAAAATACTTGCATGAATCCCTTTTAGCAAAAAATATCTAGATAACTGCATGAATAGAAGTAATACAAAACAAGGCCAATTTACCTATAAGCTGATCTACTGAAGATAAGATTGAATCATTGCTAATCAAAACCCATTGCAAATGATGGACATAAGAAAACATCAATCCCATCAAACATGAAAGTCACTAATTAAATGAATAAATTTTGGCACCACAAAATATGGCAAATTTACATGTAAATTGAGCTACATAATCTCTGCTCTACCTTGTGTTAAGTGCTGCAATAACAATTGATCCTTAAGTTAGAACTAGCATCAAACCCTATTATAAAGATTGTAGAAAAGGGATAATGCAGAAAGGAAGAAAGAGAGAGTGTGTGAGTATGTGGGAGAGAGAAATAAATGAGCACCTATCCAATCTTGCCCAAATTGATCTCTGCAAAAGACAATTTTGCAAGAGTTAGTATTTACATGAAGGCATACTAAAAAAATAGTAGAAAAGAGGAAAAATAGAGAGAGAAAGAGAGAGGGAGAGAGAGATAAGCACTTATGCAATGTCACCCAAAATGATCTCTGCAATAAAACAACAACAAGGGTTAGAACTAACATTGTGTTGTATTGAAAAGATCAATAACAAAAAAAACCAAACAGAGAGAGAGATTAACACCTTTGCCTCTTGCTCCAAATAAACTCAGCAAGAAAACAACAATTAGAACCAACATCAAATTCTATTGAAAATACAACGTAAAAGAGAAACAACACATAGAGAGAGGGGAAAAGAAAGGAGAGAGAGAGATGAGCACCTCTGTCTTCTGCCCCAAACAACCTCTATAATAAAACAACAATAATAGTAAGAAACGATATCAAACCCTATTGAAAAAATAGCAAACAAGAGAAAATGCAAAGAGAGATGGGCACCTGTGTTTTGCCCAAAATCTGGAGCTGCGTGGAGAAGAAAGTGCAAAGGTAAGCAGAACACTCAAAACCCTAATTACTCCCAGTAGGGAGCTTCAATGGAGATGAAAATTCATGAGTATAGAGAAGAGAGGGAAAGTGGTCTATTGCTCAACTTTTGGGTCAAACTAATTTTGTGAGAGGAAAAAAAAACCAAAATTGAAAATTATCCAAAAAAAGGGGAGAAATACGAGGTGGTAGAAACTCAAATTTTGTGTACTATTCATTCTCTCTTTTTTTAATCCCCCACTACCCCTTTTTTTAATAGAAAACCCAATATTTGGAGAGAGAACACCCTCCATGGATGTCAACATCTAGTCTTCCTATTGGACAATCCAAAAGGCCCACATCTTAAACTATATTATGTTTAAGGGCCTATTTGCGAGTTCATTTTTTTTCCTAATGCATGTGATGGCTGTTAATGATGGTAGATACAAAAAGCCAATAGCCAAAAAGAACTCTAAATTGTTCCTTGGCTTTTTCATCGGTGGATAGGAGGGGCCAGCTTCCGATGAAAATATAAGTTCCTTCTTTGCTTCAAAAATGATGCGCTCCCCCTTCAGCTCTTTCTCCAGGGGAGAAGCGGATTTGACACTTTAGCGAGGTCGTCTAATGTAGCGAGCACATACACTACCCCACCACGTGTTTGGTCAAACAAGTAAAGAAGCTTTGACCGCTTGATTAGCACCACCTTCTCCAAGCTAGATGTCACATGTACTCGAAAAGGTCCAAACCCTGTCAAAGCTCGAATTTTCATGATTATTTCTTTCCCTCATGGTAAGCACTTATTATGGAAGACCACCAAATCTATAACAAGGTTACCAATATACTCCTTCAGAGCTGAATCCTTCCGTCAATCTGCATGTCGAGCTCCTCCTTGCCTTGATGCAAACTCATCTATATACAGTATGTCCTGAATGACAAAGTCAAATCAAACAATATATTTAGTGACTAACCTAGAGTTATCAGAAAGTGATGAAACTCAATGGTAGGGTGCGTCGGATCCCAGAAGTCCACTAGTGAAATCTTGGCCAAAAATGATTATTGTAGCTGCCCTGTCCAAAGTCTGGCGTTTGGGGCCCCAAACGCCAGACTTCAGATGGCCCCAAACGCCAGACTTCTGACAGGACATTTGCAAGCATCATTTTTGGCCAGATAGTGGCCCCAGACACCAAACTTTGGACAGGGCAGTTGCAAGCATCATTTTTGACCAAGATTTCACAGGTGGACTCCTGGGACCTGCCGACGCACCCTACTGTCGACAGTGCCCCCAGACACTAGACTTCGGACAGGGCAACTGCAAACATAATTTTTGGCCAAGATTTCATCGGTGGAATCTGTGGGACCCAACGCACCCTACTGTCAAGTTTCATCTTATAAAAATATATGGTAGTTAGAAATCTCACCTTCTTCAGATCATCTTATATCTTCATTTTCTCGTGTGTCAAGGAGGCACCTCTTTGGGCAGAGGGATCTACAAACTCCTTGGTAGGAAGTTGGGGCCTTGGTCCAAACAAATCATGTTGTAGTGCTTCAAATTCAGCATCTCGCACAAGGTAATCTTCTTCAACCAAGGTAATATGCTCCTGTGCTACTATGATGGCACTCATAGTATCTAAGCTTGTGCCATCATATCTTCCAATCTTTGCCATTGTCGGATGCACATCCATGTAATCATAATCAATCAGGTTTTCCATTGAATCCTTGAATAAGATAGAAAACAACTCTTCTTTCTTCATTTCTAAGTATTGCAGTACATATGATAGAAGCAAGTATTGTACACCATCTACTTCAATGGGTGTCAAGGAGGCAAGGTTGGGTTTGTCAACTTGTGGCTGTTCTAAAGAAGATGGCACCATGAGAGCCAACCCTTGCTCTGCCACCACTCAATGTTCCTCTTCAACATTTATGAGCTCTTCAATCGGTTCTTCTCCCGTGTATGTGATAGAAACAACCTATGGAGTTGTATCTTCATTGCTCTCCTCCTCTAGGGGTGTATCCAATGCAAGGAGGTAAATTGCCATGCGCAATCACACTCCATGAGATCCAAAGGTGATGTACCTAGTGCACTTCCCATGAGAACAGTGCATACTCTGTGTGAGACACCTATTCACCACTTTTTGGTGATTCTTCCCTGCCTGAAATACCATGAGCTGTTCCAGAAGGCACCCATGTCATGTCGGATCCCTCGATGGAGTATGTGCATGTAGCAATGGTGCTCACAAAGTATTCCAAAACCTGAAAGGGGGATCCAGCAATGAGAGCACGCTTTCAAGGTTGAAGTTCTTAGAGAAAACCTAGAATATCTCGTCACCCTGGTTGGCAAAGATAGTCTCGTGGATCCACTCATCAAAGTGTCAACGAGCATCCATCATAGCAGGTAGGAGGAATGTGGTGGATATAAAGAGATGAAGAGAGAAAGTGTGAAATTAAACAATGAAACAAGAACTAAACTAGTTCTACCTTAAAAACCTTAAGTTTTAAACCATTAAGGGTTGTTTGCATACAATATTTAGTTATGGCTTTACTTAGGTCTTTGTAAAGTTAACATTCATATGTAAATGTGTTGATGTGGAAAGTGTATAACAAGTGTATGATTTTGCATAAATACCATAATTTTTAAATATTGCAGGTTTGTAAACAACAATATTCTATTGGCCAAAAAAATCTAAAAATTTATAGGTGTTGGATATTATAACTTGTGGTGTTGGGATTTTTAGGGAGACTCTACAATTTCTAAAATATGTGGAGCCACACATTTTCCACTAGTAATAGTATCATCAGCTCGGCTTCGAATTTTCCTATCATCTAGTTTAAAATAGAAGCTAATAGGTGGATTCTGCATTAATATTGTAATTTCCTGGCTCATTATATTCAAGGGCCAATCATCCTCCATTTGCAACACTTGGGGCTCGCGGCCCTCACAAATGACTATAATATCCACAGTTGCACTTTCACGCTGTCGCCTTGTTGGGAGTTGAAGGTCTACAACCGAGGTTTAGAGCAAAAGAGGAGTGAGAGATTCAAAGGGGAGACATGAAAAAGAATGGGGTTTGATGGATTCTCGGGTTATGGAGGAGTAGATGAGATAGAGAGTAACCAATATCTTACATAGTCGTGTCATACAAGTTTACCATAATAAACTTGGATCCAATTACATCAATAACCATGAGGTTTATGCATAGATCTATATCAGATTTTGTTCCATTTCCTACAATAAATTCAAGCTCTAATGCCCTCCATTTCATGAAGTTACATGTATTGAGACTTCAAGATACAAGGTATAGAGAGATTGAACTCATTACAATTGACATAGAGTCCAAAGGATGATAAAAATGCATCAATAGAACCACAAATGTACTTCAGCCCTGCATTAAAATAGTAATTTCTAGCCCTCAAACTTGACTCAAAAATGTATATAAACTCATGGAAAAGTCTCTTATTACAATCTCAACCAATGCCCTATTGTTTCGGGAGCATTGTCTACACAAGGAAGTTATTAGATTTTAAGAAACCCCTTCAAATGAATGAGTTTTAATGGCTGCCCTATTTATGACAGTTTTGGGAGAGCCTAATCAGCCCATGCATTGGCAAAAATCACCTCTTGACTTGCCCCAAAGTCGCTCAAGTACTTGGGCACAAGAAGGGCTTCAATGGTACACGAATATGGTAAGAGAATGGAAGAAGAAGCTCATAAGAGCAGGCTGAATACTTTATCTCTATTTTTCCCTTTCATGGACTGTCATACAACTCATTTCCACATTTCCCAAATGGTTGGGGCAAAAGGACTTTTACCTTCTTTGTTTGTGTCTTCTCTTGATCTTCAGTTTTCTTTGTGTTCGCATGCTTTGGAGCATTCATCATAGTCTTCAACTCTCCCTCCAACTTCCACAGGTGTGCAGGCCAAAAAATGCACCGCAAAACATGGGCTGGACTCCTCTCCTTCTTCCACACAAAAAAGAGTTCATATAGATCATATACAAGTCATATAAGTCCTTTGCAACTATTACTCCATGTCACTTGTGGACCTAGTCAACTTTGGAGTGCTCTTGACAAAAGTTGGATCTTCCAAGCTAATGAACTTCATAAACCAATGTGACATAACTTGTAAACTATCAATTACCACCTGTTGATCAAGTTGAAGGTCCTCATATACACTATCATTGCCATTTTTCTTGATACAAACTGAAAATTGCATGTCAAGTTACAAAGGAACTTATGATATTAAATGACATCTAAGACAAATGTAAGGGAATAATGACTGAATTATGTATGAAAGTTTCTTATGTGGATCCTAATGAAGTTGTTCTACAAACATAAGAACTCCATGTTTTATTCCATGAACAGAAAACCCTTTGATATTCACCCCCTCCTAGCCTGCACATCCTCCAGCATGTGCCACTTCATGAATTTGCAGGTTAAGGAGGCTCTTCTTCTGACATATCTTCATCTTCATCCTCTAAGTCTTCTTCTTCTTCCTTGTCTTCAAGTAGATGGCTCACATCCAAGTCATCAAGCTCATAAGTAGAAGACTCTCTTCGTTTGAAGAGCTTTATACGTTTGCCAGCTATTGGTATCTTGATCATGGTCCCATCCATTCTAGCCAAAGTGTAAGTAGCATTATCATGTATTACCTTCACCATATATGATCCAAATCATCACTTGGCTAGCTTCCTATGAGCACTATATTGATTTTCTAGGCTGTTGTCATAGACAAGTACCCAATCATTCTCTTGGATAGCTCTTGGACAGAGTCGATGACACTTGTCAAACCTCTTCTTATTCTTCAACCTCATTGCCTTCAGCCTTTCAATGGCTGTCTTGACATCCTCTGGCCTTCTTTCAAGTTGCCTTATGCACAAAATCAACAGCTCTTCTCTATTTATGCCTTCATCCCAAGGCAAGATACTCCATGTGATAATAGACTCCTCAATAGGCATAATAGGTGGCTACCCTTACATTAGTTCAACCGGCATATAACATGTCATTGCACTATGGGTAGTTCTATCAGCCCATAATGCGAATGGAAGCATTTTAGGCCATTCTCTCATCTCCCCTCTGCAAGACTTTGCCAAAGCTTTGAGAATCAGTTAATGACCTCTTTCACTCTTACCATTGCCTTCAGGATTGTAGGCTGATGTAAGAGATAGCTTGATTCCCAATTGAGCAAAGAAATGGCAAGCTTCATTGGCATCCAATTGTCCTCTATCTTGGCAACACAGCCATACCTGCAAAACACTTCTTTAAGTAAAAATCTACAAACAACTTGAGTGGTCTTTGTTGTCAAGGCTTTACCTTCCACCTAATTTGTAAAATCTTCTCTAGCAAGCACTAGATATCACATGTTCTAAATTCCTGTAGGCATGGTTACTAAATCAATAACCCATCTGTAATGAATGGATAAAGGAAAGGTGGGCTAAAGCCCATCTCTATGCTTAACCATAGAGTACATTTGACAAACATGACAAGACTCAACAAAATGCTCAATGTCTTTATACATGTTTTTCCACCAAAATTTCTATTTTATTTTGGCAAAAGTGCCCCATATGCCTCCATGGCCAGCCAATAGGCTTTCATGAAATTCTTGCATGACCTGTCTTTGAGTCTTCTTGTCTCCTAAGACATGAGCATGCACTCCTCCTTTCTTCTTCGCATGCCTCCAAAGGTAGCCGTCTTTGAGAAAGAAGCCATAAGCCTTTCTCCTGATTCTCTTGAACTCTTCATCAGTCCAATCTTCCTTCTTCGCCATAGTGCTCAAGTATTGGCCAATTTTCAGCCAATCATCTGCATAATATTCTTCCATAAAACGAGAACAAACTAAAACAAAGCATTGAACATGCTGTCTTTCAACTGCCCACCGTCTTTCCATGGTTGTTTCTTCATTCTTTGTAGCAGTACCTGATGTAATTAATGATGTACATGCATTTATGGCAGTTGTACCATCATTAAGAACAACTGTACTTTCTATTTTCTGATTTGAATAAGCAATTACAGGATCATTTTCAGTAAATATAGACTCTGTTACTTCCTCATCCATCACCTCTTCTTCATCTTTATATCTGGCACGCGAAAGCATGTCAGCAACTGGATTATCTCTTCCTGCAATCTGTTTTAAATCAGGATTTAAGGATTTAATATAGGCTATCCATCTTAGCATAGCTATGTCAGGAGTGGAATAGTTGGCAATCATGCCCAAGAGTGGAAGACAATCTGTTTCAACTACTACATGTGCACCCATGAAGTACTCCCGATCACTTCAATGCAGTTACAACTCCCCAAAGTTCTCTCTTAATTTGAGCATACCTTCTTTGATGTTCATTAAGAACCTTTGCTCCAAAGCGAAAGTATTTGAGTTAATATGAGCAAGGAGGGGAAACATTTTGATAATGGCAACCTCATAGGCAAAAATGCAAGAGGGGTTAGTCGTATAATGAAAGTGGAAAAGTAGCTAACATTTTAGCCTAACAAAAAATATTATGTAAGAGAGGATGCTAGTTGAAAGAGAAGGGGGGGTGTTCTTTTATGTGTTATGGTTCTAAAGGTTAGGAAATGAGTTTTAAAAAAAAACCATAACTAAAAGAAAAAATATTGCATGTGGATTTGAAGAGGTTATGACCAAGGAGAGGGCGCCCTCATCCTAGGGGGCACATCATAGTGGGAGATGAAGAGAGGGAGAATGGGAAAAGACTAACTGGAAGAGGAAGAGGAAAGGGAGAGGAAGTCCAAAAGCCAATTGGAGAAGAGGAAGGGGAGGAGTTAGTGGAAGTTGAAGAGTCATGAGAAAGAGAGGAGGGGGATCCTCATCCTATAAAGAGGGAGAGAGAGCAAACTAAAGGGAGAGGAGGGCGCCATCATCAAGAAGGGGACACTATCATCCTAAAGGAAGTGCCATCAATTCAAGCCATCCAAGCAAGAGGATTTGAAGAAACAATTGAAGTTGGAGAGAGCAAGAAGAGAGAATTGAAGCCCATGCCTATTCCATAGCCATTACCATGTCTTCTCCTTCTACCTCCATTTTGGAGCCTTTCTCTTCTCTTCTCTCTTAGTCATCAACATAAAACCATGGAAGCTAAGCTCGTATGTTTGGACTTAATCAAGATTAAGTCTTAAAAGAGTTACAAGTGGCTTTTCCATGGCAACAATGCAATTGACCAATTGATCTCTTGGGAGAGGGAAAATGATGAGCTCACCATTGGGAACGATTGGATAGACTCCCCTTTGCTGGACTACAAAGGACACGGCTCCCAAAGACGCAATTACGAATCTCGTACTTTACAAAAGTGCCTTAACTTGTTTAACATTAAAAAAATAATTTTACATAAATATTTCTTTAGTTTGGAATTTTTATAAAATACCTTTAAATCTCAATTTCAACTCTGGATAGTTTTTAGAATTTATGTAGGTCTTATTTTATTTTAAAAATAAAAAAACTTTTAAAATTATTTTAAATGGCTTAAAATGATATAGATAAATTTTTATGAAATATTTGGTTAAACAATTATGAGATGTGATATTTTTGATAAATTATGTATTTTTGAAAGTATTTTTACTTTTTTCTTGAATTTTTGGAAAGTGATTACTATATCTTAAAAATCAAAAATAGTTATTTTGGATGAACATTACATTATTTTTTGATAAGAATCATGTTTTTAATTCAACCAAAAATTAGGATCTTCTATAGAAAACCTAAGAATATAGTTTTGGCTGTTTTATGAAAAGTTCTTAGGGTTAGAGAAAAATAAAATTAATTTGATGTTATCTGTTTGTTTGAACATTATTAATATAAAAGATGATGTGTCTAACTTTATGCAAATTAAAAGTGTTGACGAGGTATTAAGTTATATCAACATTATAAAAAGAATTTATTAAATAAAATTAGAGTTTATGGGATTGAGGGATGTTAGTTGATTTGAAAATAAAAGGAATGAGAAAGAACTATAGGGTTTATGCTTTGAAGTTAATTCGCGAAGGGATTAAAATCCTAGGGTTAGTATTTAAGCGTCCAGTATAGAAATAGAGATGAAGAGCAAGATTAAGCAAACTTTTTGAGTTTTCGATATTAAATTAGTTGGACTACTACAAACGAGTGTCGTAACTATTGAGGAAGGCTAGTACAAATCATAGAAATTAGTTATCAATATCACCTATTCAGTGCAACAACTCCTAGGAGTTGGCCTGACATCCAGGTTAAAAGTGGCTTGGTCTTTGGCCAGTCATTTTTTGGTGCGTCTGCCGGGAGCCAAGTGCGCTCGAACGGGTGATCAATTTTCCTAGGGTATTTAAATCCTAGGTGTTATTTATGAGTGAATACACATTCTCTTTTCTAAGGGACTATTTTCCTAATTTTCCCCAGGAGTGCCAAAGAGGAGTGCTATATTGGGCGAGAGATAGAGCGTTAGTAGAGGGAGGTGAATATTTTGGCCCTAAATTAACTGTGGACGTAGAGCAATTATCCTCTTGGAGTTGGGGTTACAACGATTGTGCACAAACCATAGTTCTACTAGCAACACATTTTAGGCTAATAGACGTAGTAGAGATAAATACAATTAGTGTATCGTACCACTTCGATTGGTATTATCAAAACTCTTACCGAACCTTTAGAAGAGTGGTCTGGGATGATGTGCGGCCCTGGATACGTGTGTCTAGAGGTTTAAAAATTACTTTTGATACAAAAGACGTTAGAGAGGTTGCTGAAATCTTAGGCTTAATCCCCAAGCAAGAAGAAAAGTTGCCTTATGGGGAAATAGACCTAGAGTTGCCGACTATATTGAATCTTCTAAGCGCGCATACAAGCGAAAACCTAATTTTATAGCTTCAAATAAACCGTGCGTAATTTTGGAGTATGACAGTAAGAGTTAGTTTAGTAATTGTGGATGAATTCAGAAGAGAGACGGAGGCAGCAAAACGAAGCTAGAGATCAGCGAGCTAGAGAAAGAGCGGCGCGACAGGAGGCTTGGTTATTAGAAAGGCTTGAGAGGGTCAATGCAATACTGAACTTAGGGATAGACGCTGTGTCTAATTCAAACGTAGAATCCTTAGAGCCTAACATATCATTTGATAGAACACCATCAAAGGAAAGTGAAGCAGCTTCATACCAGTGGGATTGAGTGGTTTCAAGCACTGATAGTGCCACTGAGGTAAAGAGTACACAAAGTGAGAGCGTGGAAAGTGAAGCTAATGCCACTATAGGGAGTAATGAATCTATAGTTAGTTCGAAGTTAGAATCTACTTTTGGGTTAAATTACTTATTTAATGCACTAAAAGAACCCTTGTGGATAGATAGAGTGACAGATCTGGGATTACGTTCTTTGTTTCGTATTCCCCGTCAAAGAGAGCAATCAAGAGCCGTATATGACTTTGGACTAAGATCCTTATTCAGAGAATCCAAGGGACCCGTGTAGTCTGACTCTATTTCAGATTTTGGACTAGAAACACTATTAAGGAAACAATGGCTCGAAACCCAGTCAGATTAGCTAACTTTATGCAATTTGGGGGACTCTGGGACGAAGATCCCGATACCCATTCGCAAAGATTTGAGGTTACCTGTGTCGCCAATGAGATAATAGACGACGACCAAAAGCTTCATATTTTCCCTGCAACATTAAAAGATGAAGCAGCGAGGTGGTATGGGAACCTGGATGCTCAACATAAAGGAACCTATGCTGCCTTATCAAGAGCTTTTCTTGAAAAATTTAGGCGACAAGGTTTTCAAGATAGATTGGCTCTGCAATTGGATTATTTATCCCAAGGGGCAGCTGAAAGTGTCGAACATTACATTGAGCGTATGGAGACAATTATACGAAAGATGAATCCAACTCCTAACGATCCCACGCAAAAGCGTAAATTTATTGATGGGCTTAATCCTGAAGTTCATCAGCATGTTAGTTTACAACGATCAGCCACACTAGCAGATGCTAAAACACATGCCAGATGGTGGGAAGAAGTGCAGCTTAGTCAACAACGACAGAGGGATTTATTCAAAGAACCTCAGATGGAATATCCGAGCACTTCAGGCGAGGTACCTAAGAACGTGTCTTATGTGACCGTTCCCTTAAATCCATCGGCAACTGCAAATTCCAATGTATCAAGTGTACATTTAAATCCATACACTTCAATTCCAGCCTATATGATGCAGACAGGGATGCCCTATATGCCTCAACCTCAGTCCCCTCTTGATGAAGCAAAAGCAATCTTTGGGAAAGTTGAAGGAGGAAATCATGGGTGCAGTACAAGCACCCTTGAAAGAAATTTATTCAATAACAACACGAGGTTCTAATGCGCAACAGCCTTCGAGCAGCTCGACCTTAAACCCACCTAGATCAAATATCTGGTGTGGTAAGTGTCATGGTTATGGCCATGTGGCTACTGAATGTCCGACACCTTTGCGATTAATGCCTGATCATCCTCCATTTTGTACTTTTTGTCTAAAAACAGGTCATTTAGAAACAAATTGTTGGCACAAGATCGGTCAACAACAACAACAACAAGATCGTTCGATGCAAACAAATTACAATTACATGGATCGTAATAATATTACTTTTGAGATCGGGCCACCCAATCAACCTTTCAGGCCCCGTGGATTGCCTACCCAAGGCAGACCTCCAGTGCCACGAAACAATTATAATAGTGATGGAAACCGAGGAAGAAATTCTCCTTTTAGGAGAAACAATGGTAACTTTCGTAACCCAATGGGCCTGAGTGGACAACAAAGGCCTAGAGGACCAATAATTTATTATCAATGCCAACAGGAAGGTCATATAGCTACTTATTGTCCAAATGCACAAAAAAATCAGGAATATACTCCCCTTTGTAGGATGTGTAGCGGTGAAGGGCATCATGAAGAGAATTGCCCTAAGCGAGAGGATAATAAAAATAATGATTGGGGTAAACAAGTTTCTAATGAACCCTCAACATCATCCGCAAATTTAGTTGAAGTAGAAACAACAAGGCAAGAGATTGGGTTTAGGTCTAAATTCATACCACGTAGGGTGACCTTTAAGGCTGACCCCATGATTGGTGTTGTTACTAGAGCACAAAAGCAACAACAAAAGGAGCATGGTCTAGAGGAAGGAAGTCCCCAATCAAAAGAAGCCGTGAAGGATAAATCTAAGGACATAGATCCTAACATAGAGCTACCTAAATCGGATTCTCCTCAGCAGTCTTCAGACCATCCGTTATTGCCCGTGCCTCTAGCAAATCCTAAGATTCAGTTGGGGGTGGCTCCTTTTCCTGAAAGACTTGTACCTCCAAAAGAAGGGAGTAAAGAGCAAGCGGAAACAGTGAATAAGGCCTATGATCTTTGGGCAACATTGGAGGAAATAAACTTAACAATTAATCTTAGGCAGCTGCTTGAAGTAGCGCCTATATATCGAAGGCAGCTTTATCATAAGCTAGTTCGACCTAGGAGGAAAAGGATTGAGACTAACGCTTCTAAAGTAATTGCAAATGCATCCAAAAGGAGAACGACTAAGGAAGTAAAAATAGTAGATTTATTTGTGGATCCAGGAGCACCAGTTATAGACACTACCATCAATGGACATTTGCTGAGTGAAGTACAATTGAATGGTGGTTTAGCAGTCAATTTAATGACAAACTAGACGATGCAAGAATTAGGTTTGAAGAATTTAGAAACTACCCATATAGTTTTACGTATGGCAGATCAAAGGAAAGTGACTCCTTTGGGGTTACTTCGCAACGTGAAATTTGTAAATGCTGGACTAGAATTTCATGTAAATTACTTAGTAGTTCGCTCATTGTCGAATATCTCTTCATATTCTATGTTGCTGGGTCGACCTTGGTTGTACCAAGCAAGGTGCACTCAGGATTGGTATAAAGGTTCAATTGTGATTGGTCCTCGAAGTGATAGGGTCAAGATTCAAGTTACCACAAAAGGGTTTTTGAGGGAGTCAGGAGATGAAATAGTTAGTGAGATGGATGAAAAGTTTAATAGTGAATTCTATGATTCAGAAGTAGAGAGGACCGATAACGAACGGCCTTATGCTTGGTTATTTAAAACACAACGACCAGCAAAATCAGAAAAATTAGAGGTTAATATTGTGCATCAGCCTAGCAAAGCAGAACAAGTGGGCATTGGTGAATATGCTGTTAATTTTTCATCAGACAATGATTCTGATAGTGATATTACTCGCTGGTTGTCTACCTCGAAAGATACAACCCTAGACTGTTTAATGGTTTCAGCAAAGGAGGATAAATATCCTGTGGATGTAATCCATGAATTCAATGATTTGAATGATTCATTTTTCGATGCATGTCCTGGATTTGGCAAAAATGAGGAAGAAGGTGACCTTGGAGATGCATTTTTTGCATATAACAGATTGGAAATCTTTTCCCCTAATGACTTAGGAGAGGAGGGGGAGAATGAGGCATGAACATCAGACTTAGATGAAGTTTGAGTAAGCTCCTCTATGGAGGAAGTCAATACTATTGAGAATGATCATGACGAACCTGAGGAGAGTTTAGTTACAACATTTCCTTATGAGTTAGATATTCTGCCTTTTGGGTTCGAACAACTTCCAGTTGTTGCTAAAAGATCTTACTATCGTCAGCTAGAAAAGAAAGAAAGAGAAAGAAGAAAAAGGAATGGTTGCAAACCTTTACAACAACCGATATTACATGATGATAGAGATGACCCATCTCCAGCTTTAAATAGATTTGCACAGACTTTTAATGAATGCCATGGTAATTATGATAGGATAATCAATGATTTAAATGAGACTTTGGAAATAGAACGTGAGGCAGTAGTGACAGCTGTGAATGAAGCAATGAAGAAAATTGCGAAGTTATAAAAAGAAAAGTCAGAATTCCAATTTAGGGAGAGGCGGTATCTAGAAGAAATTTCACTTCTAGAGATGTATTTAGAAGAGCAAGAATCTAAATTAAAAAATGATGTACAACAAATGGAACTAATATCGCCTATCCCTAGGAAATGCTCAGTGGAATGTGGGCAAACAAATAAATTTTATACAAGAAGTAAACCTCTGGCTATTTCTGGAATTGGATTGCAAGAGAAAAACTCAACTACTGCTCCTTAGCTATATTATTCCCTTAAGCGCTCTATGAGCAGTAGACAAAAGCCATATCATTATTTTAAAGGGTAGCTAGGGAGATATCATAGAAGGCAATTTTTTGCATAAAACAGATTGGAAATCTTTTCCCCTAATGACTTAGGAGAGGAGGGGGAGAATGAGGCATGAACATCAGACTTAGATGAAGTTTGAGTAAGCTCCTCTATGGAGGAAGTCAATACTATTGAGAATGATCATGACGAACCTGAGGAGAGTTTAGTTACAACATTTCCTTATGAGTTAGATATTCTGCCTTTTGGGTTCGAACAACTTCCAGTTGTTGCTAAAAGATCTTACTATCGTCAGCTAGAAAAGAAAGAAAGAGAAAGAAGAAAAAGGAATGGTTGCAAACCTTTACAACAGCCAATATTACATGATGATAGAGATGACCCATCTCCAGCTTTAAATAGATTTGCACAGACTTTTAATGAATGCCATGGTAATTATGATAGGATAATCAATGATTTAAATGAGACTTTGGAAATAGAACGTGAGGCAGTAGTGACAGCTGTGAATGAAGCAATGAAGAAAATTGCGGAGTTACAAAAAGAAAAGTCAGAATTCCAATTTAGGGAGAGGCGGTATCTAGAAGAAATTTCACTTCTAGAGATGTATTTAGAAGAGAAAGAATCTAAATTAAAAAATGATATACAACAAATGGAACTAATATCGCCTATTCCTAGGAAATGCTCAGTGGAATGTGGGCAAACAAATGAATTTTATACAAGAAGTAAACCTCTGGCTATTTCTGGAATTGGATTGCAAGAGAAAAACACGACTACTGCTCCTTAGCTATATTATTCCCTTAAGCGCTCTATGAGCAGTAGACAAAAGCCGTATCATTATTTTAAAGGGCAGCTAGGGAGATACCAATTTCTATTTTATTTTGGCAAAAGTGCCCCATATGCCTCCATGGCCAGCCAATAGGCTTTCATGAAATTCTTGCATGACCTGTCTTTGAGTCTTCTTGTCTCCTAAGACATGAGCATGCGCTCCTCCTTTCTTCTTCACATGCCTCCAAAGGTAGCCATCTTTGAGAAAGAAGCCATAAGCCTTTCTCCTGATTCTCTTGAACTCTTCATCAGTCCAATCTTCCTTCTTCGCCATAGTGCTCAAGTATTGGCCAATTTTCAGCCAATCATCTGCATAATATTCTTCCATAAAACGAGAACAAACTAAAACAAAGCATTGAACATGCTGTCTTTCAACTGCCCACCGTCTTTCCATGGTTGTTTCTTCATTCTTTGTAGCAGTACCTGATGTAATTAATGATGTACATGCATTTATGGCAGTTGTACCATCATTAAGAACAACTGTACTTTCTATTTTCTGATTTGAATAAGCAATTACAGGATCATTTTCAGTAAATATAGACTCTGTTACTTCCTCATCCATCACCTCTTCTTCATCTTTATATCTGGCACGCGAAAGCATGTCAGCAACTGGATTATCTCTTCCTGCAATCTGTTTTAAATCAAGATTTAAGGATTTAATATAGGCTATCCATCTTAGCATAGCTATGTCAGGAGTGGAATAGTTGGCAATCATGCCCAAGAGTGGAAGACAATCTGTTTCAACTACTACATGTGCACCCATGAAGTACTCCCAATCACTTCAATGCAGATACAACTCCCCAAAGTTCTCTCTTAATTTGAGCATACCTTCTTTGATGTTCATTAAGAACCTTTGCTCCAAAGCAAAAGTATTTGAGTTAATATGAGCAAGGAGGGGAAACATTTTGATAATGGCAACCTCATAGGCAAAAATGCAAGAGGGGTTAGTCGTATAATGAAAGTGGAAAAGTAGCTAACATTTTAGCCTAACAAAAAATATTATGTAAGAGAGGATGCTAGTTGAAAGAGAAGGGGGGGTGTTCTTTTATGTGTTATGGTTCTAAAGGTTAGGAAATGAGTTTTAAAAAAAAACCATAACTAAAAGAAAAAATATTGCATGTGGATTTGAAGAGGTTATGACCAAGGAGAGGGCACCCTCATCCTAGGGAGCACATCATAGTGGGAGATGAAGAGAGGGAGAATGGGAAAAGACTAATTGGAAGAGGAAGAGGAAAGGGAGAGGAAGTCCAAAAGCCAATTGGAGAAGAGGAAGGGGAGGAGTTAGTGGAAGTTGAAGAGTCATGAGAAAGAGAGGAGGGGGATCCTCATCCTATAAAGAGGGAGAGAAAGCAAACTAAAGGGAGAGGAGGGCGCCATCATCAAGAAGGGGACACTATCATCCTGAAGGAAGTGCCATCAATTCAAGCCATCCAAGCAAGAGGATTTGAAGAAACAATTGAAGTTGGAGAGAGCAAGAAGAGAGAATTGAAGCCCATGCCTAT
The DNA here is from genome assembly GCF_053477565.2 of Lygodium microphyllum. Classification (NCBI taxonomy): domain Eukaryota; kingdom Viridiplantae; phylum Streptophyta; class Polypodiopsida; order Schizaeales; family Lygodiaceae; genus Lygodium; species Lygodium microphyllum. Next base: position 112,175,014 of record NC_141141.1, on the reverse strand, counting down.
TCCATAGCCATTACCATGTCTTCTCCTTCTACCTCCATTTTGGAGCCTTTCTCTTCTCTTCTCTCTTAGTCATCAACATAAAACCATGGAAGCTAAGCTCGTATGTTTGGACTTAATCAAGATTAAGTCTTAAAAGAGTTACAAGTGGCTTTTCCATGGCAACAATGCAATTGACCAATTGATCTCTTGGGAGAGGAAAAATGATGAGCTCACCATTGGGAATGATTGGATAGACTCCCCTTTGCTGGACTACAAAGGACACGGCTCCCAAAGACGCAATTACGAATCTCGTACTTTACAAAAGTGCCTTAACTTGTTTAACATTAAAAAAATAATTTTACATAAATATTTCTTTAGTTTGGAATTTTTATAAAATACCTTTAAATCTCAATTTTATCTCTGGATAGTTTTTAGAATTTATGTAGGTCTTATTTTATTTTAAAAATAAAAAAACTTTTAAAATTATTTTAAATGGCTTTAAAATGATATAGATAAATTTTTATTAAATATTTAGTTAAACAATTATGAGATGTGATATTTTTTTATAAATTATGTATTTTTGGAAGTATTTTTACTTTTTTCTTAAATTTTTGGAAACTGATTACTATATCTTAAAAATCAAAAATAGTTATTTTGGATGAACATTACATTATTTTTTGATAAAAATCATGTTTTTAATTCAACCAAAAATTAGGATCTTCTATAGAAAACCTAAGAATATAGTTTTGGTTGTTTTATGAAAAGTTCTTAGGGTTAGAGAAAAATAAAATTAATTTGATGTTATCTGTTTGTTTGAACATTATTAATATAAAAGATGATGTGTCTAACTTTATGCAAATTAAAAGTGTTGACGAGGTATTAAGTTATATCAACATTATAAAAAGAATTTTTTAAATAAAATTAGAGTTTATGGGATTGAGGGATGTTAGTTGATTTGATAATAAAAGGAATGAGAAAGAACTATAAGGTTTATGCTTTGAAGTTAATTCGTGAAGGGATTAAAATCCTAGGGTTAGTATTTAAGCGTCCAGTATAGAAATAGAGATGAAGAGCAAGATTAAGCAAACTTTTTGAGTTTTCGATATTAAATTAGTTGGACTACTACAAACGAGTGTCGTAACTATTGAGGAAGGCTAGTACAAATCATAGAAATTAGTTATCAATATCACCTATTCAGTGCAACAACTCCTAGGAGTTGGCTTGACATCCGGGTTAAAAGTGGCTTGGTCTTTGGCCAGTCAGTTTGGATGCCCTTTCAGCTAGTCCCTCACTTCCGGGAGGTAGTGGAGTTGCGACCGGCTTGACCTTCTTGTCAACTGTCTTGTACTTTGATTCTACTCTTGCCTCGTCCCTGTTTGGCTGTCCAAAAGCTTCATGATAAGCAAATTCTTGAATCATGTCATAAATATCCAATGTGCATACCTGTATGGACTGATTTTCTGCATGAACAGTTGCATATATTTCAGCCAATGTATCATTATAAATCAGCCCATAAAATAGTCCTGAAATTTCGTCATTTTTAGCCAGAACATCAACTTGCTTTAGCTCCCATTCCACATGACATAAATGTTTTCTTTCAGCCCTATTCATGTCTGAAAATTGTTTATAACAGCCCACACTGTTGGCTACAAATACCTGCAAATCAGCCTTTGACATAGCCCCCTTACATGTGGAGGCATAGCCAATATGAAGCAGGTCAGACTTCACAAAGGCATGATGACTATTTGGGCAGTTTGAATGAAGCTAACTCTCAAGCTTTTGGAAATTTTTATTACATGAAGCACTGCCATAGCCTCCACTTATAGCAGTGCAGCCCGAAAACCCTTAAATTCTCGGGCATTAGGAGGCATAGGATGATCTCTCAATCGATCTCTATTCCAGTGATGATTTTCACAAACAGTCAGAAATTGGACAGCTTTGTCATTATCCTTACTTCTTATCCGAGCATAAGATGAACCATCATCAAGGGCCTTTGTCTCCAAACGAGACTCGAAAATAAAAGGTTGACCAAGAATGATAGGATAGCTACAAGAATCTTGAACACAGAAATGAAATTCATCTTTTACATCACCAATAGTAACCCGTACATAAGGACATGCCGCATAGAGATCGCCATGAGAATTATTAGCTGCTCTCATGTGCCATCCCGGGTCCACATCTATGGGCCATCCGCCATTCTCATAGAGACTTCTTGACATGACATTGATCTCCGAACGATGGTCTATAAGGGCAATGCATGGAGTCTCTCTTTCTCCAATCTTGACAACGGTTTCGGTAGTCGCCCTTGCCCAATGGGTACGGGAGTAGTGACTACTTGGAATAAAATGAGCATCAATCTCTTCTTGCATGTTGTGAAGACGAGCTTCTTTCTTATGCATGGGCTGCTCTTTGGATTGAGAAGACCCCCACCATAACATTCTCTGCAATAGCTTCTTCAATTTCAGCTTCATAGATGTCTTCCTCTTTGGCTTCTATGGATGTAATCAATTGTTTGATTGCCTCCAATCGAATCCCTTGAGTATTCAGCTTCTCTTCATCTTGCAAATACACATGAAGAGCTTGCAAAAAAGCATGCACAGATTCTTCATTTTCTTTACCAACATATTGTCTTTTCCATTTAATTAAATCAATTATTACATCATGAAATTCTCATTTTGCAATTTCGAGAATTTCACCCAATGTAAATTCAATTTTACTTCCAAGAATCCTTTCTTCTAGGACCCGCTTGAGATCCGTCGCAGTCTCTATGTCAGACTGTAGCTTGTAGCCGGGATGTTTGCCTTTTCTTTTTCCTTCCATCTTCTTTGCTTGTGGGGCATCTTTCATGACATGCTCTGGCGATGGTGGTTGATTTTCAGCAGCCTTCTGTTGATCCAGTTTACTTCTTATCACACATTTGGTTGGCCCTAAAGAGGAGGGCCCGGCAACATCTTCTTCTCTTTTCTTCTACCATAGCTTCTTTATTAATTTCAGCCAACCGAGCAAAAGCTGAAAATGAATCAACCGGCTCGGTCCATCCAGTTCTTCCTCGGATGCATTGACTAGCAATAGTCAAATCATCTTTGGATGCCTTGCCTCGCTCCATGTGATCTAATGCATGCATCCACACTTTAGATTTTACATTAGCTTTACATGCTTTAACAATCTCATTGGTTGGCTCAATTTGTAGCCCATAGGTAGCTACATCAATAGCTGCATAGGTTGTTCTTGTTGCCAAATCCTCTAGTTTTTTCTTCATGCCATCGTTACCAAAATTTGGCTCAAGAGGAAGCCCAATTTCGATCGCATGAATTTTGCCATCCTTCCAAAAGACTAATTTTTGTGCCTCAGCTTCACGGAATGCATTGCACTCCCTCTTATCATGCTGTAGGCTATCACACCAGATACAGTGTCTTTTGAAGCCTTCTCGTATGGGTCTTTGGGAAGCTGTCCGCCCTCTTTCTTCCACTTTCACATCAAGCCTTTTCACCTTGGAATTAATCTCCGTTAGATTAAGATGGAGATCCCGCATGCTCTTGATCAGCTCGTCCATGACATCCTTCTTTGGAGGTGGAACAACAGGATTTCTTGGTTGCTCGGCCATAGAAACATGAAGTCAAGATACAGGAACACGCTCTTTTATGGACTCAGATGGGGCAGAGGTAGAACCCCACCTTAGACGCATTCGCTCTCTCCGAGCAATCATATTAACTACTTCAGTGACATCACCCCAAGCAGTCTTCAATCGCGTCTCAGAGTCAGGATCTTCAAGCTGATCAGTTAGCTTCTCTTGAAGAAGAGGATCCGCAGCCTTCAGAAACAATTCAAACTTCTAGCTCTCCATACTCTACTAATCATCAGGATCTAGCTGAGCAAATTAGCTTTCAAATTCGCGGTGAAGAGCAGTGGTGGCAGCTAGTCCCTTATTGGGCCTTTCAACCCATTCAGTGAAGATTTTCTTTGTCATGAGGCTGGAATCTTCAAGAAAGAATTCTTCTCGAAGAGCCTTCTTGAATGCAGACCATCCCGCATCTTTCTAGAAAAGACCATGAATCCGGTCTTGGAGGCCATGCACGGCCAAATGGGCAAAGTATCAGCTCCAAGCATGATGAGAGATCCCAAACAAGACCATCTTGTCAGTATAGAGGCGGATAAAAGAGGACACATTTTGCCCATTAAATTGCTTGAGCTCCTGCCCAACTACCTCCAAAGCTTTAATGGCAGCAACATCACTCCACTCTTCATCTTGCCTCCATTGTTGCTGAAGTTGCATTTGTTGCTAACATTGCAATTGTTGTTGTTGGTTCTCTTGCATCAGATAAACCAACTGCTGCAAGGAATCTCCTCCCAAACCTAATGATTCTCCCATTGTGCTTTCTCTTCTGCAGCCCACCTTCACGTCGAGTTCACCACTGTCGCCGTGTTGGGGGTCGAAGGTCTACCACCGGGGTTTAGAGCAAAAGAGGAGTGAGAGATTCAAACGGGAGAGAGGAAAAAGGTTGGGGTTTGATGGATTCTCGGGTTATGGAGAGAGTAGATGAGATAGAGAGTAACCAATATCTTACATAGCCATGTCATACAAGTTTACCATAATAAACTTGGATCCAATTACATCAATAACCATGATGTGTATGCATAGATCTATATCTGATTTTGTTCCATTTCCTACAACAAATTCAGGCTCTAATGCCCTCCATTTCATGAAGTTACATGTATTGAGACTTCAAGATACAAGGTATAGAGAGATAGAACTCATTACAACTGACATAGAGTCCAAAGGATGATAAAAATGCATCAATAAAACGACAAATGTACTTCAGCCCTGCATTAAAACAATAATTTCCAGCCCTCAAACTTGACTTAAAAAGGTATACAAACTCATGGGAAAGTCTCTCATTACAGTCTCAACCAATGCCCTATTGTTTTGGGAGCATTGTCTACACAAGGAAGTGATTAGATTTTAAGAAACCACTTCAAATAAATGAGTCTTAATGGCTGCCCTATTTATGACAGTTTTGGGAGAGCCTAATCAGCCCATACATTGGCAAAAATCACCTCTTGACTTGCCCCAAAGTCTCTCAAGTACTTGGGCACAAGAAGGGCTTCAATGGCACACGAATATGGTAAGAGAATGGAAGAAGAAGCTCATAAGAGCAAGCTGAATACTTTATCTCTATTTTTTCCTTTCATGGACTGTCATACAACTCATTTCCATGTTTCCCAAATGGCTGGGGAAAAATGACTTTTACCTTCTTTGTTTGTATCTTCTCTTGATCTATAGTTTTCTTTGTGTTCGCATGCTTTGGAGCATTCACCATAGTCTTCAACTCTCCCTCCATCTTCCACAGGTGTGCAGGCCAAAAAATGCGCCGCAAAACATGGGCTGGACTCCTCTCCTTCTTCCACACAAAAAACAGTTCATATAGATCATATACAAGTCATATAAGTCCTTTGCAACTATTACTCCATGTCACGTGTGGACCTAGGTCAACTTTGGAGTGCTCTTGACAAAAGTTGGATCCTCCAAGCTAATGAACTTCATAAACCAATGTGACATAACCTGTAAACTATCAATTACCACCTGTTGATCAAGTTGAAGGTCCTCATATACACTATCATTGCCATTTTTCTTGATACAAACTGAAAATTGCATGTCAAGTTACAAAGGAACTTATGAGATTAAATGACATCTAAGACAAATGTAAGGGAATAATGACTGAATTATGTATGAAAGTTTCTATACGATACTTGAACACTAGGCATAAAGTCTGTCGTGCAACAAAGTACATGTAATTGGAAAGGAAAGTTAGCCGATTCATCCCAAAGTAAGATAATGGTCAACTAAGAGAGAAAAATTTTACCTAAAAGCCATGTCCCTTGTTGTGACTCGACACTCCACTGTGTCAAGACTGGGAGTTATTTTTAATGTCCAATTTTTGCCTAGAATCCTTATTACATAATCCTCTGATGTATTTTTTATGACGTACGTGCTTTTGGTATGTCTCAAACCCTTACATTCCTTGAACATGTGTGCAAAAATTGCAATCGGTATGAACCAGCTTAGATGTACATTCTTTGAGCCGGTGCTTGGCTTCATAGAATTCAATATGTCTGCTGAAATTTTTGCGCCACACATGTGCAAAATATCACTACTACACAATGGCCATTCTATGCTATTGAGATTCGATATGTGCATAGACTCAAGGGTTCCATATTCTCGACTCCCCTTGGGCAATATGTTCTTGGCATCATAGAAAAAAACAAGGTCCTCTGCGAGCTGCTTAGCTGTACGCCCCTCAAAGAGCAATCTACCAATTTTGAGGTGTTAACACTTAAAAGAACCAGTGAAACTCTCAACATTTTGCCACTCACAGCAATCCGAAGGGTATAATTCTATAAATATGAGACAAGTTGTTACATAGGTATCATGAAATTTCTCATTCTCAATGAGTTGCAAATACTTATTGTTTGCAATGTTTCATTGAAAGGCCACAGTGGGCACAATATGTATTTGTTTTTGCATGAATACATGTTGTATAAAACGCCTCTATTACAAGGTGAGAATCAACATTCCTTTGTCTTGAGAGCTAAAATTTTACCCTTCCAGTGCTTTGATACATCTACAATTGCAGATGCTTTCACCTTGAAAGCTCCCTTCATACTTGGATGCATATGTACCCAAGACGAGCAATGATACGTATCAGTAATCCAATTCCCTTCTTCATCTTTTCCATTACGTACTTCTATCGAGAGAATGCTTGTACTTCTCTTAGGCATTATAAACTACGCATTAGATGTAAAGAAGTATGTATTAATCCCTAAATAATAAGCATTTTAAGTCTGTCTAGTAATCACAATATACCATACAAATCAACATGGCATTAAGAGATGTTTACACTTTTGTAAACAGATATAAACATCGATATCGAAACGCATGTGGATATATACATCAACACAAAGTATAGATTTAATTTCAAGGCATCACTTTAATCATACCATTTATATGAAATATAATGAAAAGAATAGCACAAGAATACTCAGAGAATTTCACCAAAATAAATTTTATTATAATGAAGAGAAGTCTAATTTGACTCAATACATTATATGAAATGTGGGTATTATAGAGTAGTTGTTACAAGGATAGCAGCCACATGGCATGCAAATCTGAATAGGCACATTGGATTGACACTTGAGATATTCTAAGACTCAACACATTGTGTGTTATATGGATGATATGATACAAGAGTTTCATGGATCATTGCCAATTGGCATGGAGATCCAAATGGACACATAGGACCAATAAAGCAGAGGATTTTTGAACCATCGATTTCCAGCAGATCCATATCATCCAACACAAAGGAATCACTCACCACATCAAAATAGTCGATTAAGAATTATATGCTTCACCTAAACCTTGTACAATACCTGCATGTACAAAAAAACACCTTCATGAATCCCTTTTAACACAAATACTTGCATGAATCCCTTTAGCAAAAAATATCTAGATAACTGCATGAATAGAAGCAATACAAAACAGGGCCAATTTACCTATAAGCTGATCTGCTGAAGATAAGATTGAATCATTGCTAATCAAAACCCATTGCAAATGATGGACATAAGAAAACATCAATCCCATCAAAAATAAAATTCACCAATTAAATGAATTAATTTTGGTACCACAAAATATGGCAAATTTACCTAAATTGAGCTATAGAATCTCTGCTCTACCTTGTGTTAAGTGCTGCAACAACAATTGATCCTTAAGTTAGAACTAGCATCAAACCCTATTGTAAAGATAGTAGAAAAGGGATAATGCAGAGAGGAAGAAAGAGAGAGTGTGTGAGTACGTGGGAGAGAGAAAGAAATGAGCACCTATCCACTCTTGCCCAAATTGATCTCTGCAAAAGACAATTTTGCAAGAGTTAGTATTTACATGAAGGTATACTGAAAAAATAGTAGAAAAGAGGAAACATAGAGAGAGAAAGAGAGAGGGAGAGAGAGATAAGCACTTATGCAATGTCACCTAAAATGATCTCTGCAATAAAACAACAACAAGGGTTAGAACTAACATTGTGTTGTATTGAAAAGATATCAGCAAAAAAAAACCAAAGAGAGAGAGAGAGATTAACACCTTTGCCTCTTGCTCCAAATAAACTCAGCAATAAAACAACAATTAGAACCAACATCAAATTCTATTGAAAACACAACATAAAAGAGAAACAACACATAGAGAGAGGGGGGAAAGAAAGGAGAGAGAGATGAGCACCTCTGTCTCCTGCTCCAAACAACCTCTGCAATAAAACAACAATAATAGTAAGAAATGACATCAAATCCTATTGAAAAAATAGCAAATAAGAGAAAATGCAAAGAGAGATGGGCACCTGTGTTTTGCCCAAAATTTGGAGCTGCATGGAGAAGAAAGTGCACAGGTAAGCAGAACGCTCAAAACCCTAATTGCTCTCAACAGGGAGCTTCAATGGAGACGAAAATTCACGAGTATAGAAGAGAAGAGAGGGAAAGTGGTATGTTGCTCAACTTTTGGGTCAAAGTGATTTCGTGAGAGGCAAAAAAATCAAAATTGAAAATTCTCCAAAAAAAGGGGGGAAAATACGAGGTGAGAGAAACTCAAATTTTGTGTACTATTCATTCTCCCTTTTTTTAATCCCCCACTACCCCTTTTTTTAATAGAAAACCCAAGATATGGAGAGAGAAGATTCGCCCTCCATGGATATCAACATCTAGCCTTCCTATTGGACAATCCAAAAGGCCCACATCTTAAACTATATTATTTTTAAGGGCCCATTTGTGAGTTCATTTTTTTCCTAATGCAAAGATCACTTATCCTTTTTCTTGAAAACTATCATTGATATCTTCAAAAAGTATATATTAAAAAACTAGTGCTTTCATGCCTTCAACAGGGGGTATATATTGAAAAAATAGTTATTTCTTCCTCACCTAGATTGCTACCCATATATTTTGCACATCTATTTTTGTTTTAGGTATTAGACTCTTGTATTTAGATTAGATATGTACCACTACACCTCCACTTTGGGATTATGCACCAAGAGTATCCATGATCCATTTCTCTTAGATACTTTTCTAGTGTGTCTCATCTTTTTGATCTCTTGCAAGAAAATTACATTTAAAAATATCTAGTTTTTCCTTCATCCATTCACTAATGGTTCTAGCTCTGTAAGGGTTTGTCGATCCCTTGGAGTTGAAGGAGATTATCTTAAGAAACTTAATCATGGTGATTATTTCTTAGTTTTTCCTTTTGTTGCACTTCCTTCTACTTCTTGAAAGGATTACTATTGCTTTCTCTTATTTTCAAGAAGCACCTTTTGGAAGTACTATTGTTATTTTGGCCAAGCGTTCCTTTCTATGGATTAAGACAAAATAATTGATGATCTTACATCGCGTCCTCTCCACGTGTATGGTTGCCCTCATCCATGTTTTGAAATACCACATCATCAGAATTTTCATTGAAATCTAGATTAATGTGTTTATTACTTCCTTTGGGTGTGTTTTCTACTATGATTTCCTTTTCATTTAAGTCTAAACACGAAGCTTTTGATTTGAAATCCTCCTCAATTAGCTTGGGTCCTTTGGTCTCATTGGGGACATCAATCAATAGGGGAGTGTATTTTTTTAATAAATTATTTTTATTGATATTGTTACTATGATGGTTATTATTCCTCCTACCTTTCTTGTTTATGTTTTGGAAGCCATCAACATTGGATTTCTCTTTATCATGATTTTGTGTCGCTTCCTTTGGCTTCATCATAGGGGAGTCCTGAATAAAAGTGCCTACTTTTAGACATTTGAAGCACACATTAGGGAGGTTCTTATAGGTTAGTGGTGGCTACTTAGTTAGAACCCTTCAATTGGAGTCTAATAGGGAGCTTAGAGATAGTATCTATTTCAATTAATACTTGAAGGTACCACCTAGGATTTATCATGCTTGTGGGTCTTTGTCTTAGGAGCTTTCCTAATGTGGCTATAATAAATATGATAAACTGATAGAGATTTTTTGGGACTTATGTCAACTTGATCCATATTTGGCATCCTTGTAGGTTTGGCATCTTAGGCAGTCAAATTCTTCTATCCATCTACTAATGATGCTAAGCATCATCTCCTCGGTTTCAAAGAGGAAAATTGGGCATGTAAAACTTTTCTACTAACCTACAACCCAAAACCCTCCTAATTACTTCTTATCCAAGCCCTAAGGTATTTAAAAATCAAATGTGTGCCATGACATAGCCTATATTAATACATTATTTCCAAATTCAATATTCCAAATGTTCAAATTGTTAAGTAGAATTGAAACATGGCATTATTGTTTCTTCATGATCTTAGTCTTGTGATATTGTAGGTTCTTATGGGATTCCTCCCTTTGAAGTTCAAATTTCAACCAAGTAAGCTCTAATACAAGGTGCCGAGCCTTCCAACATTCTCAGGTCCTCCTACTAGTAAGGTTTGATCTTGCATGCCAAGGTTTTTGGGGTTGAGCCCCTAATTCCCTCTTCTAGAAGTTGACGGAACACTCAAGAAAATACTTTTCATCAAGCCATACATATGTCCTCTTGGTTTCATACAATGGAGGAATTTGAATACATATTTTTTGAAACTAACTCCTTTAATAAAAAAATATAGTATCTTCACCATTTTGGGTATATGGTCTTTAATAAAACTATAAGAATTGTTTTTTCTTCATGTCTTATGAAAATTAGAAATTAAATTATGTATTTTCAAGAAGGTATTTTTTCTTTCAAGACAATTTTGAGGTCTTTCAAGAAACACAAGCTAACTCTATGATGAAATGAACCTACTTTTTCTCAAAGATTGTAATCTACATAACAAAAAAGAAAAAGGTTTGTCTCACTTTTCTTATTCAACTACTTCTCTATAGCTAGCTTGGCAATGTCAATCGAAATCCTTCATGAGGTAATTATAGGTTCCCTCATCCCATCTTTACATGTAGCTACTAGGGTAAACGGGCTACTAATCCAAATATTAAACAAGCTACTAGTCCAAATACTAAACATTTCTCTCTTGCACTTTACAAATGTCAAATAAACTTCTTGCTTGATCTTTAAAATGGTTGACAAATTTGTTGTGAAGACTAGTGTTCTTACAACCTTGGATGGAGTTGAACTTGACAAACAAACTTTAGCTCAAGTTTTCCCCAAATGCTTTGTGTGAGAATGGTTATTTTTACATTTTGAAACAAAAAATAGGACATAATTTGCATGATCAATTGTGGTTATAAAATGCACCATATTGCTTTTGATAATCACTTCATATCCATTAAAGAGTTTTAGCTCATGGAGTTTGCAATCCACTATCAAACATGTTCAAGAATGAGTTAGAGACCCTTTACATGTTGAGTATACCTAAACATCCAAAAGTATGCTTTCACATGAGGCAAAGAATTCTAGTATCATCATCTTTTTTTAACAAATAAATTCAAAGTAACACGAAGAAATATAAGAGTAATCTAGATTTTCAAGAGTCTATTGATTTAAGCAAGAAGAAAAGTTAAGCTAATCTCAAGCAAACTTTACTAGAAAAGATGTGTTTTTTTATTTGATCAAAATAATATAATTATTTTACTTCCATAAAGTGAAAGTCCTATTGTCCAATGTCAACATATGGAAGAGGGATTTCTATGTGGCACCTTAATCATGTGAACCATGAGAGCATTTGTGCTATTATTAGTCGTGGATGATTGATCTCATGTTCATTATGTATATATGTTGGCTGTTATTCAATTCTTCATCTATCTAACTCTTGATGATTTTTATTTTCAAATGAAAGATCTTATAGATCTATCTAGAATGAGTGTAGATGTGAATAATGCTATGCTATTTCAATTTCTTTTAAAGAATCCATCTACATCAAATAAAGGAAAATATGAGATTATTTTATCACAAAACTTATGAGGGAGAGGGAGAGGGAGAGGGAGAGGGAGAGGGGGGGAAGAGAGAGAGAGAGAGAGAGAGAGAGAGAGAGAGAGAGAGAGAGAGAGAGAGAGAGAGAGAGAGAGAGAGAGAGAGAGAGAGAGAGAGAGAGAGAGAGAGAGAGAGAGAGAGAGAGAGAGAGAGAGAGAGAGATCACTCTTAACTTGAATAACTTTTGAATCATTATATATGTTCAAACATAAGTATTACTATTGCCATATAGTTTATCTCACATATGTGTATATTATTGAATAATTTAATATATAACTCTTTCACAAACTTTATACACTCTTTTCTTTTAAATGTCATGGTTTAGTCATGATTTGTTGTGCTAGGTTAATCAAACATGCAAAGCTTTACCTTCAGTTCCACTTTCAATTTTGTTACTTTCTCATTGTAACATCTACCACTCTTGCGAGAGCATAAGACCATTAGTCCACAAGGTTAGTTTTTTCAACATCCCATAATATACTTAAAGATAATTAGTGTGTGGATATCAAATTTGTTTACTAATATATTCTTTTTCCCATCTGGCTATCATAAGCACGGATTAAAAGTAAGGTAATCCCAACAAAATAATTCTTAAAATAGTCATACCATAATTAGAAAGCATAATTTAATCATTAAACAATTATGTCATGCATGAACCTACCTTTACTTTAATTATGTAGCATACCTATTCCAATGTAACTAAATAGGCATGATTAATAGTCCATCGGGTCTTGATACTAAACAATGTTGTCTAGAATCCTAAGGAAATTGCAAAATTTATTATTTAGTTGATACTCGATTCCACCTTGCAAGGAAAGCATTGGCTCATCCAATGGACAAGGATTAACCCAAGGTTCCTAGTTGATAATTGTAAGGTATCGTAACAATTTTCTAGCATCAAGCAAGATTGGTTACTTATGTGAATAGCCAACCTTGAGTAGTAGACTAGTATCACACTTGGTTCAATAAAAGTGAGAAACGAGGGGGAGTAAAAATATCAAACCCTCTACCCATAGGGCATTGTTTCTCTCTAGCCCCCTAAAATGGTCCTAAGTTAGTTTTAAGATAGAACCGTAGGTCAGTTAATCCTAATTACCTTGTTTATCAACCAATATACCTTCACCAAAAGTGGATCTATTTTGTAATCTTATAAATTTGGTACAAAAGGAAGATGTAATCTATCACAATGACAATTGACTTATTGAGAGCCCAACAGCCTCACCACCATCCTTCAAAGTAAAAGAATGGGAACTAGTGGATACCATAGAGCCAACACCACAAATGCCAACACTCTATGAGCACTCAATATGAGCCCTCTCCCTCAAGCATAATGAGAGATGTTAGATAGAGGTGAAGGAAGAAAGTGGAAAGAATCAAAAGAAAGTTCACAACCTCACCCCATCATGTGCTTGATGTACCCTTTCCAAAAAGGAGGAAACCCACCTCATTGATTGGGACAGTGAGATCACTACATTGGAGCAATGGGAGTCACAGGCTACATTGATGCAACTCACATTTTACTGTAAAGTATTGGGCTTTAGGAGGGAGGGTCATGGACTTCTTAATGAATTAAAAATACAAGGATACTAGAGGGTGATAGAGGTTGCTTCGTGACACTTTACAAGCTAGCTTAGTGGTGACCCTCAAAGACCCCTAAAGCAGTAGGATTTTGGGAGAGGGCATGGACCAGGTGAAAAAAAATATGAGGACAATGTAGAAGGATCACCATCAAGAGATAAAGAAAAATGCTCCATGACACTTATGAGCCATGAACTACTTGGTAGTGACCCTCAAAAGCTCCTAAAGTGGTGAGCTTTGGGGAAGACATGGACCACTTGGTGAAATGGGATGGTCACCATTAGTGATAGAGACTTCTTCATGGTACTTATGAGCCATTAACCACTTGTGGTGACCGTCAAAGACCTCGAAAGGGGTAAAATACAAAAAATCCTAAAGTGGTGAGCATTGGGGAAGATATGGATTGCTTGGTGAAATGGGATGGTTAGCATAAGTGGTAAAGACTTCTTCATGGTACTTATGAGCAATTAACCACTTGTGGTGACTCTCAAAGACCCTAAAAGGAGTGATATTTTATGAGAGGGCTATCACCAAGCAAAAGAGGGCCCTTTGTGAGAAATTGAGACCAAAATCACTTTTGCTAATGATCCCTTCCAATGCATAAGCAAGATTGCATGAAAACCCAATAAAGGGTTTGTGGCAGCTATAAAGCTTTTGCAAGAGTTTGAATGCATGTATAATTAGTTGGATAGTATAGAGAAATATACTTCAGAATCTTAAAAAATAGAGTTAGTTTTATAAACGGCTGATCCTACATTGTAGTTGAGCTTGGAAGAGCTCCTAGAATATGAAAGTACAGAACATGGATTAAAAACTGAATGACAATATGTTAAAAATGATGTCTCTATGCTTGTCAAGAGGCAGAGAAGAAGGGCTGAGATATATGTTGGACCTATGCCTTCAATCATAAGTAAGGTTACTGAGCATGTAGGTAAGCAACCTGTTTCTATAGCTACTCCTATTAAAGAGGATATAATGGATGCATTGGTTAAGGTTATGCACGATCTACAACTAAAGCTTGTAAAGCTACAAGAAAAGGGGTGGTCTAAGGTCCCAAGAGATCTGGTTAGAGAAGGCTTTGTACGGCAATGTATCTATTGTGGTACCATTGAGCATGAGCACAATGATTGTGAAATGTATAAGGATGCATTGAACAAGGATTTGATTTTCTTTAAGTATAGAAAGATCCATATGCATGAGACAAGTCTACTACTCGACCCAAACTTTAGGAAGGATGGCATGTAGAAGTTAGTTGCTGATATGGTTGTAAAGAATGCATACGCCACACTAGAAGCAACCACTTATGGTACAAATTGAAAAAGATATTGGCAGTGCATCTCTCCTTGGCAAGAAAGTCAAAATTTGGACATATGCTATGCATACAATAGGAAAATGAAAATTCCTAGTGTATATTTGAATGATGAAAGAAATACTACTCGAGAAAAGATAGGTTGGGATGCTCTAGTGGATTCCTTTTCTATACACTTATCTTGCTAAGTCCCAAAATATAGAAGTTCTTATAGAAGAAAAGAGGAAATGAGATGATGGAAATCATAGAATGTCAAAGAGGGCTATTAAAGGTAGTGGTAGATCTTATTGTCTCCTACCAAGCCTACACTAGGGCATGCTATGGAGGATGTTTTGAAAGAGGAAAAGTAGGATGATGCAAAGACAAAGGGAAGACAACTACCTACATTGCAAATGAATTGAAAAAGATATTCGAAGAGAGCATCTTGAACAATAAAGTGGAATTTACTATTAGAGAGATTCTTGGCATTTTGAAGAGGGATTTCCATGAATAAGTCATTGATAGCTTGAGGGAAAGAGGCAAACGGTTGGAGAACCGACATAGGATATGATATGCAGGGTGAAGAATAGCCTTGATTGTGGGTATTCAAGCACTCATAAAAAATCAATGTAATGGTTCAATGTTTGTATGAGAATTGTAGATGGCTAATGGGTGTAGAACATGGCTAGAGGATACATGTTGTTAACAATGCCCCTAGAGATTTATATGCAGCTTGCCCCAATGTAAAGATTAGCATTGGAGATATTCTTGAGCTGAATTTTCAAGGCATCCAGCTCAAAGATATTCTTTGAGTAAAGATATTCTTTGAGATGACAGACATTGGAATATCGAGCTGGATGCCTTGAAAATTCAGCTCAAGAATATCTTTACTCCTTCTGCGACAAGTAAAGATTAGCATTGGAGAACACCTTTACTTGTCGCAGAAGGAGTACATCTAGATGGTCCTTGAGTAGTTTCATACGCAGTATGTTAAGCCTATTGATTGTCCTTTATCTTCTCATATGAAGGATAATCAGGCCGACTATCCATAGTCTAATGAGTAGAAGGTCAAGATGACCAATATCCCTTATGCATTCGTGATGGGCAATTTGATGTATGCTATGATAGCCACTCTTCCTAACATTAGCATTTGTAGTGGGAGTTACGGCGTATCATATGGATACACCTAGTGGGTGTCATTGGGATGTTGTGAAGGGTATCAAGAAGTACCTTAGAGGCACTACAAATATGTGTATGTCATGGTGGGTAGGATACATGAGTCACGGGGGTATACTAACTCCTCGGGGGGTTCACTATATATATATTCTCTATATAACGTGCGTTCATGGCCTAATTATAAATATCCTAATCTGTGAATTTTTCTTGAATAAAACACAACCCTTTTCTATTCAATCTGTAAGTAACCCCTTTATATGACACCCTTCTGTATATAAAAAATGTATAAAAATTGTGTTTTAAAAACCCCTTATTTTGAACTCTCGTTATATGTACATATATTCATGAGTGATTCCCCCCCCCCCCCCCCCCTCCCCGAGACTAACTCTAATTATGTAGGACATATAGATAGTAAGAAGTCCTACCTCTAGCTATGTCTTCACCTTTGTTAGAGGTGGTGTTTCTTGTATATCTAGGATGCAAAAGTGCATGGACCTATCCAAAAAAAAGGTAGAGTATGTTACACCCATTGAGGCTTGCAAGAAGGCTCTCTGATTAGACCATCTGGTGTGATTTCAACATCATAATAGAAGATGGAGATGCTTCAACCAAGTCAACAAAATCCTAGGGGAGAAGAGGTTGAAAATTGGGAGATGGCTTCAAAGAACCTAGGTCTAGCTAATATCTACAATTTCTTGCAAATCACTTATGCTTCTCTAGCCTCCAATTCCCCTAACTACATGGGATACTCAATGAGGTTAGATCCATGGCTATGCTTGGGAGATGGATATTAGCTTTCCACATTTTGTAAGTAATGAGGTAGACTTTAAGCACCTTTTATTTGATAATCTATTATCTTGCAACTCAGCTCATTTGAGTTCATCTAGATTGAAGGTCATCACAAATTATTGATCATAAATCTGTGATGCTTCTAACAAGTCTAATTCAAACATGTGGCTGAAGGTGCCATTGAGTCACTCAAGGGAGCATTAAAAGAGGTGTTGTGAACCCATGGGAGTAGTTCATGGAGGTCATGTAACCCTGTGTTTGATTGCAAGGCATTTGGTTGTGCTAAAAAGAATGAGAAGAGGTTGCATGGGTTGAAAGTACACTCAAGTACCTTACTGAACCTGGTAGGAAGAGGAAGCTTCAAGTAGAAGAAGAACAACTAGTCAATCAGGCACAAATAGTCAAGAAAGTAGCTATTGTTACATAAGATTTAAAAAAGGAGTTTGCAATTTAACAAGAGACTTATGCATGATCCAAATTGCATCTCCCTCTAGTTAATTAAAGGATTGAGGAAAACATTTCAAAGAAAGCATAGCGATACTACAAAAAGAAGGGGGAGGTCTCATATCTGACCAAAAACAAATTCAGAATTTATGCTATGGCCATTTTACTAGGCTCTATGGGAAGCAAGGCATCCACAATGATGGAGCAATGCAAACCCTTCTCACTTATGTTAGCAATGTCATCTTTCAATGTGAGAATCTAAAATTCATATTCATGGAGGATGGACTAAGTGAAGCCCTCAAGCGAATGGGTACTAAAAACACTTCAAGATTTATGGGTGAACTCTAGAATGGTGCAAAAATTGTTGGCCAAACATAAAGGGATGAATTACTCACAAGGATTCGGGTACACTTTTTGCATCTTGGAAGGGAAGCATCATTTCTTTGACACCCAAGGTTCCTTAGGTCGTAGAATTGAATCATCGAAGGCCTATATCTGTTATGGGTGTGGTGTACAAAATTTTTACAAAAGCAATTGCCATGAGGCTAACCCAAGTTTTGCCAAAACACATAAACATAATGCAAAATGATTTGATCGAAGACCACATTCTTTGGAATAATGTTCTTAATGTCATCACCTCATCCTCCAAGCTAAAGATCAGGTTCCTATACTTGGATGTCAAGAAAGCATATGACAAGGTTGGTTGGTATTTCATTCAACAAGTTATGATCAATATGGACTTCCATAATAAATTGGCAAACTTGCATTTCATGTCACGGAAAGATGCCCAATAATTTGTATAAGCCACCAATGGTAATTTGATTAAGCCTCTACAAGTGAAATAGGATGTTTGGCAGGGATGCCCACTCAACCCCCTTTTATTCACATTGGCTACACATCCCTCTTTTGCATATTGATAGACTAAACACTAATCCCGATTTTTAGGGGCTTAGGTATAAAGTTAAGGAAATTACTAGCTAAGGGTACATATAGGATTTGTTCACAATCCTCAATGATAATGTAGAAAACCTAGACAAGGCACTACAAGCTATCAACACTATGAATAGGTAGTAGGATTTAGATTTAATTTCAACAATTTCACTTTGACTAGTGTAAAATAGAACACAACTTAGAAGCCCTTGATTGGAAGGGGAAAGTGGTTAATAGAGAATGTTTTTCACTATTTAGACTTTCCTATTGGAATGGGGTTGACAAAAGCAACTAGGTTCAAATGCATGTCAGAAAGCTCAGGAAGAAAGTGAGTAGTTGTGTTGACCCTTTAATAAGCAACACGAAATCCCCCGGAAGCAGATGTTTCCATCTACTCAAACAAGTTTGACTAATGTGGTAAGACAAACCCTAACTCATCCTCTCAACACCATACAAAAACCTCACCACCTTAAACTAGTGGCTTTTGTTCCTCACCTTGACTCAAAGAATCCATTGAAGAATTATGAGAATAAAACATAAGAGAGGGATTGCAAGAAGTGGTAGAGAGAGAGAGAGAGAGAGAGAGAGAGAGAGAGAGATGTGGCAGAGGGAGGAGATATAACCTCTCCAACTAGCTACCTTCTCATAACTCAAATTTTTTTTCCTGTTAGTTGTAAAAATATTAAATTACATCTTTTTGAAACTTTGAAATGAGCCTTTAAGAATGGTGACCCTAATAAGCAACATGGAACCCCCAAAAGCAATGCATTATGCTTACATATGCTACCATCTACTCGAAGGAATTTGACAAATGTAGTAAAACAAACCCTCCTCATCCTCTCAATACCACACTAAATCTAATGGCTCTCCTTCCTCACCCTCACTCAAAGTATCCATGGAAGAATGACAAGAACAAGAGAGAGAAGGATTGCAAGAAGTGGCTGAGAGAGAGAGAGAGAGAGAGAGAGAGAGAGAGAGAGAGAGAGAGAGAGAGAGAAGAAGACATTTGGGAGGAGGAGATATAACCTCTCCAACCACTCATCTTCCAATGACTATTTAAATCCTTTTTTTTCCTATATTTGTTAAAAAAACTAAAGTACATATTAAACCTTTGAAATGAGGCTTTAAAATAAAGGGTCATAAGCTTCTTGCATACTTATACAAGTATAGAAAACTTGTTGAGCTACGATGCTTGATCAACTAATGACAATGCTCATGTTATGTAGTTTTGGACTTTAAATTGACTTTTCATGGAAATCGTTACATTGAAGCTAATAATATTATACCAAAAATAGAACATCATATGGGTAACAAATTGGAGTAGCACATTTTGGCCACTAGACATTAAGATAAACATACTTCACATTTTCATTTTTGTTGCATTAAGATTCTATATGCCTCTAATGTCCTAGAATAAAAAAATATTGAAATCTTAGAGTTCATTGATGGCTTCATTCCTATGAAAAAGTAGGGCAAGGAAATGTATTTTACACCAATCTATGTGATAGAATTAATAAGGCCATAGGAGAGTGGTGGGTTGAAATTGATGGATGTGGGAATAGAGGTAGCTAGAAGCAAAACTAAGCTACATTGCAAATGTTAAGAGCAAGTAAACTCCATGGGCAAAAATGATGATTGAGGAAGTTCTCACTCAAAACAAGAAATTTTATATGGCCTAGGGTCTAAATGGTAGGGAGGGGATAAGTTCTCAAACAATTAACAAGTTGAGAGCCTCATGCCTAGTTTAAACTTGCAAGAAGAATGGAGAGAAATCCTCTCAAGAAGATTAACCCATACCTTGGAGGGATGTTAAGCAAGGAGGAGGAGAATGCCTTTTGGACATGGGCACTTGATCCTTCATTAGCTATGTAGCTAGGAAGAAAGGGAGATCTTTGTTGAGAAAAGGACTATTTAGAGTAGGACATTGAGTGGATCAAAATAGAAGGATAATTTCATATCAATAGGTCAAAAGGTCCATGAGCATTTCTAACACCTTTAAAATTGCTTGCGTTACGGTCTCAATGATTGTATCTAGGTTGCTTTCAAGGTAGTAGAAATATGCACAAGAAGCACCCATTGGCAATCTTAATCTACAACTCACCAAGAGGCTATGTGAAGATAAGGCAATCAGCTGTGGAAGAAATCAGGAAACTCTAAGGGATCAATCTCATTTGAGAAGTAGTTTCACAAAGCATAGAAGAAAGATTGGGAGATCAAAGTTCCACTCAAAAACAAACTCTTCAACTAGAGAGTCATGATGGGAGCATTCCTAATAGTACGTAAATTGGTTAAGAGAGGCATGGCAAAGGGAAGATGTCAATGCAAAGAGATGGAGAGCATCAAACATGTTGTTTGTTGGGATGGTTCTCTTGCCCTCTTTGCCTAGGAATTAATCCTAACCAAATTGGGCCACTTATAGCTTAGATGAGCAGAACGTTTTGTTTTTGGAGAGCATCAAACATGTTGTTTGTTGGGATGGTTCTCTTGCTCTGTTTGCCTAGGAATTAATCCTAACCAAATTGGGCAGCTTACAGCTTAGATGAGCAGAATGTTTTGTTTTTGGAGAGCATCAAACATGTTGTTTGTTGGGATGGTTCTCTTGCTTTCTTTGCCTAGGAATTAATCCTAACGAGATTGGGCTGCTTATTGCTTAGATGAGCAGAATGTTTTGTTAGGAATTTTTGGATCTTTGGAAAGGCATGATGAAGCCAGCATGTTGGGCCTATAGCTAATCCACGACACCTTGCTTCATACCGTATGGGAGGCAAGGAATAGGAGGTGCTTTGGAGGATTGGAGTTGAAGCCAAGGTTAGATGGTTTCTTCATGAGTTAACTTGCATGTTAGGCCAGATGAACCTCATGGATTTAGCCAATGCTTTCATCAAGATTTTTGGCTCACTGACAACCCACTTTGGTATTTTTAAAAAAAAGTGAAATACATATGGTTAATCAATGCAATAACTTTGCGTGTCTAAAAAGCCATAAGGTCTAACTAATGAGAAGAGCTATGCTAAGGTTACCTGACAGGCTAACACCATCCGTTATAGATTACAAGCAATGTAGGAACAAGGGAGTGCTGCATAGTTCACTGGATTAAATAGGTCATTGAATGCGGAAATATATGGTCCATGGAGACTTATGAATTACCGAGAATTAACTGCGTGCCGTTAAGGCGCGCTGTGCGCCGTGCGGTAAAGGCAGGGATGAATGTCTGAATAGTACCATCATCTCACACACGCTACTCTCTCAACAACGACATACCCACACACACACACAGAGTATAGGCTAGCCTAGGCTACTTTTCCATCATTGTTTGTAATAATTTGCAAGGCCAGCTGACATTTTCCCAGCAAGCCCGCAGTTGATGAGACTCCCTTCCCTTTGAAATAAGAGAAATGGAACTTGGCAAGCCAATGTAGATACTAGAAACTCTTACCATTTCTTGCCAGCTTCCTCTTGATTTGACAAACAAATTCAACACACTGATTAATGCATTCAAGGCAAGTGAGTATACATTTCCTGCCAACTTGCTCTTGATTTTGAGAAACAGATAGGGCCCAGATCCTATCTGTTTTAGCACTTCACAGTCAGGACTCAGTGTCATCAGGCATTGAAGGCATGCTGCATCCTGCATTCAAGACAGTTATGCATGCAGGCTTCATTGCTGGAGTAATAAATTATAACAGCTACTCTAACCATGCCAGAATCTCCCCCTTCTTTCCTCTGGGGCCACTGGCCATGTCTGTATGAAGCTTTTACTTACTAAGAAAACCCAATCCAAATACCAACCTGTCACCGATCACTGTCTATTGATATAATTATAAACAAATACCAATCACTGCCTAATGACACTATGCACATTTATCCCAAAAGGGGAAAAAGCCCAGCAGAACTGGTCATGGAAGACTGTCCTGTTTCTTTCACTTAAAGAACACTATTCGGTCATTAACATCTGAGTCCCTTTTACTCCTCAATGATGCACTGGATAAACCCACAGAAGGATAAAGCTCTGCCTTCTTCCTGGTCAGAGGCGCCCCTGCAACTGCAAGAGGGGCAGCACTGAGATGCATCAAGAACTGATTCCCGTTAACTAAGTCGCACAGGCACGGCCCAGCCGACGCTTTGAGCTTGGAGCCGCCATGGCCACATTTGGAGGCAGAGTTGGAGGACCCCTGCCTGTGCAGGCATGCCACAGAGACACCATTGACAGGGCAGGTGTGATCATGTGCAGCAGAACCCAGCTGCTTTGACTTGGGCAATTCTGCTAAATTTGGGGCCATCTGGTCTGTTCTGGCCGTTTCCGCCATCTGATCTGCCTCTCCTAACCCCCTCTTATAGCCTAAAGGCTCTGTCTTTGAGATCATATGTGTGACCCCATCCTCCCCTTTGACACACCCCAGCAGGCATGTCCTCGTCCTCTGCTTCTTCTGTAGCCATTTTACCAGGAAGGATGCAGTGGAAGAACCAAATGCAGATGATGATTGTGATGATGATGCTGCGGTGATATTAGCAGCATGTCTGCCCTTCCTGTTCCTTGATCTTAATTTGACCTGGCCATGCATGCCTGCAATCCTTACCCTTGGCCTCATCCTCATCCAAATGAAGAACCTGCAGAGCCCTGAGGCTCTCTTTCCCAGAGACCATGACTGCATACTCTTCCATGTGAGGAGGAGGGATGGCTGGCGATGGTGCAAGCTCATGTCAGCAGACATGAAGTCAAGGTGGTGAAATGTATGGGCTCAGCATGCAGTACTCATGGGAGGGGATACCGAATCGCTCTAATGGAGCTGTACAAACCTAACTATGGCAGAGAATAAATGGCATGGAAGCATGTTTGATACATCAACCTGATGGCACCTCAGCTGCTCTCTCTCTCTCTCTCTCTCTCTCTCTCTCTCTCTCATATGTATAATTCTAACTAGGTCAGAGAGTAATTGCATGGAAGCATGTTTGATGCATCAACCAGATGGCACCTCAGCTGCTCTCTCTCTCTCTCTCTCTCTCTCTCTCATATGTATAAATCTAACTAGGTCAGAGAATAATTGCATGGAAGCATGTTTGATACATCAACCAGATGGCACCTCAGCTGCTCTCTCTCACACTCTCATGTGTACAAATCTATCTATGGCAGAGAAGAATAGCATGGAAGCATATTTGATACATCAACCTAATGGCACCTCAGCTGCTGCCTCTCTCTCTCTCTCTCTCTGTGTCAAAATCAAATGGAAGACATCCATAGATGAAGACAAACCCTATTGCTTACTTCCATGCTGTTGAAGCGCAAGTTTGTAAGATTTTGCAGCTGGACTCACCACCAATACTTGCCTTGTCCCCTTGCATGCGTAGAGCTCACCTCCCAGTCACATTTATGAATGGAAGAGACAACCTTTTTGGACTCATCCCTGCATGATGAGCCCCTTTACAAAATTGAAAGAGAGAAAAGCTTCTTTTTCACCATGTGGTAGTTCTACCCACATGCTCTTAGGTAGGGGGGAGGTAAAAGGCACCTCTATTCTTGTGTTTGTATCCATCCCATTGGCATGGATCCAACTTCCAAGTGCAGTTTCAAATAGACACAAAAGAAGGCTAATCAATCATCTCCTTGCTACAAACTAAGGCTCCAAGCAAACAATGGAGACCATACATAAAAACCAAAGTTTCACTAAGAATTTGTCCATCCCAAAGATATTATGGTTTCTGCCTTTAAAAACCTTTAACATGCAATGCTCCTTTTGTTAAGAACTTTGATGCTCACCACATCATACATTTTGAATCTTGATTACATCTTACTAACCCATGCTCTTGGCCCTAAGCAAAAAGAGACTTTCAAACAAGACAACAGACAATCCCTCTTTTTCATGCCCCCCACCCCAACACATTTCCCTAGCCATCAATTCTCTTGCATTCACACCCATTTTCTTGCACAATACCCAATCCAAATGTTAAATCAATAATGGTATGCAAATGGGCTTCACTTTCAAGCACACTATTAAAATGTTTATTAATGTCAAATAAATAGCATGCCTTTAAACAAGGAACAAAATTATATGTGTGCATGTTTTCTATTCCAAAATGTACAAACATTGACCTCCACTCATACACAATTTACCAAGTATCCTTGAATAGGTTGTGTGTTGTCTATTGTGATCTTTTTGTGAAAAGAGCCTTGAAAGAAAAAATCAAGGCATTAGAAACAAAATAATTTGTTATTGTAGGTAAAAGACAATGATGTTCAAGACATATCTCCTTTTCACCATTATCCTCCTAATCGCAATTGTTATTTAAAATGATCGGTAATACTCCATGTACTAAAACTCATTTGATAACTCCATTAGGGGATAAATGGCCTAAAAAGGGGTGTGGGGGGCGAAAATTGATGTGGCAATTTAGATCCTTTAGAGTGTAAAATTGAAATGGTAGGCCCTTTTTGCACTCTAAAACAGTGAAGGTTGGTGTACATGCATTTATGATTGGAAAGTGGGCGAAGTTTTGCCTATTTTCAAATGGAAAAGGTGGGCTTAAAGGTATTGAAGATCTTATTCCAATCAACCTCCACAACCATTAATTTACACTTTTACCATTGATCATGCTGCATCGGTAATCTCATGTCCATTTTTGCATCACCAAATAAATTTTCTAGGAAAATTTTTGTTTCACCTGTTTTGGCTCCACAACCTTCGTATGTTGTAAAACTATTTTTCTACCTTATTTCTTGTTCCATCTCCTTGATTCAATCGACATTGTTTCCTACTTGATATCTTCACAATCTAAAATTAACTAGTATACTCTATTTTGGCTCAAGATTAGACTTACACCTTCCTACAACCCAAAAATTCACATATTGAGTCTATGTCATGTTAATCTTGCTACGTCCTTTAGTTGATTAAGCTACATATTTTGTGTTTAATCTTTTATAATTTGATCTCCTTTGCATTATTAAGATACATGTTTTATGTCCAACCTCTCAAGGAAAAAGTTAGCTTCAAGAGCACCGTTGGTGGGAGAAATGTAAGAGGCCAAGGACCAAGCTTTAGAGTAGCCTCACGATCACAAAGAGACATGGTGGGTTTTGCATGCTCACCATAGGGAGCTCCTTCTCGTAAGGATCATGTAGTTTAGTGTAATAAATATAGTTTTTTGCTTGCCTCTTTTCCACTCTTCACCATAAATAAGTCAACTATATAAGTCGAAAATACCTCTAGTCTTAAAAGCCTATTCTCTTAGCTTAATGCACTCTAAAGTACATGAGAACACCATATAGTAGTCTATATATATATAGCCAATCAAGAGAAATCTCCCTATTTTTCTTCCACTATAGAAATGTAATGGCCTTAGAAAGAGCCAATAAGGATTTAGTTTTGGCAAGGTTGGGTAAGAGTGAGATATGTCAAATTTGAGGACAAGCAAGGCTTCCATCCAAGCTTAACTTTACGCAAATGTGATGGGAAGGGTCCTTGTGTTATGGTTGAAGTGGTTTAGGGAAACATCTTACTACTATATTATTTTTGTTGTATTTTCGAAAACCTCGAATCTCCATAGGGTTTCCCAAACCTACCCCCTTTTCCAAACCTCCCTTTTTCAATCAAAACCCCCTCCCCTTCCCTCTTTCTCATGTGTAATCTCTCCTTCTCTCTTCCCCCTCCCTTTTTTCATTAATAGCCCCTTCCCCCCCCCCTTTTTTTTAAATAAAACCCCCTCTCCTCTCTCTCACTTATAATCTCTCTCTTTCTTCCCCCCCTCTCCTTTTTAATTAAATTCCTCCCCCCCTCTCTCTCTCTCTCTCTCATATGTATGGCCTAGGTTCTCTCTCTCTCTCTCTTAATTAGATTAAACTTTTCTTTTAATTAAATATTTTAAAAGTTTTTTTTAATTTAAAGTTTTTCGAACATAGTTTTTCACACACTTTGAGAGAGATAGAGAGAGAGAGAGAGAGAAGAAGAAGAAGAAGAAGAAGAAGAAGAAGAAGAATGATAAAAAGAAGAAGACGGAGAGAGGAGGGGGAAAGAGGAAAGAGAATAGTCTTTTTTTAATTAAGCTTTTTTCTTCTCCCCCTCCCACCCTCTCTCCCATGTATAGGGCCTAGGTTTTTTTTCTCTCTCTTTCTTAACTAGGTTAATTTTTTAATTAAAAATTTTAATTAAATATTTTTTAAAAAATTAATTTAAAAAAATTTGGACATAGTTTTTCACACACTTTGAGAGGGAGATAGAAGAAGAAGAAGACGAAGAAGAAGGAGAAGGATAAAAAGAAGTAGAAAAAGAAAGAGAAAATTTTGAAGAGAGGGGGAAAAGAGAAAAAAAAACAATCTTTTTTAAATTAAACCTTTTTTAATATAGTTTTTGACTTAGATAGAGAGACAGAGAAGAAATATATAATTTGAAAGGGAGAGAAAATAGGGGGAGAGAAAGGGAAAGAGAGAAAAATAGAGAGTGAATAAAAAATATATAGAGAGAAAAGAGAGTGAGAAAAAAACTTAAAAGAGAAAGAGAGAGGAAAAGAAAAATAAGGAGAGATAGTGTGTAAAATTGAGAGAAATATACAAAGAGCAAAAAAAAAGAAGAGGAGAGGGAGGGAGAGATAAGGAGAACAGAGAGAAAGAGAATTATAGAGAAGAAATATAAAATTTAAGAGAGAGAGAGAAAGAGAGAGAGAGAGAGACACAGAGAGAGAGAGAGAGAGAGAGAGAGAGAGAGAGAGAGAGAGAGAGAGAGAGAGAAGGAAAAGAGAGGAGAGAGGGGGGAGAGAGACAAAGAGAAGAAAAGGAGAGAGAGAAAAAAACAAGAGAGAGAGAATTATAGAGAGAGAAAAGATAAAATTTAAAATAAAGAGAAAATAAAAAATTCAAAGAGAAGAAAAAAAGAAAAAAAGAGGAGAGGAAAGGAGATAGTTAGAGAGAGAGAGAGAGGGAACATGTGGAGATAATTATAGAGAGAGAAAAGATAAAATTTAAAAAGAAAGAGAGAGAGAGAATGAAAAATAAAGGAGAGAGAAAAAAACACAAAGAGAAGAAAAGGAGAGAGAGAGAAAAGAAAAATTTAAAAAGAGAATGAAGAGAAAGAGAGAAGATGGTGCGCATATTGGACGATGTATGCGTGTGTAGTGAATGCGGAAAGGTCTCCAAGAGCAAAGAACCCTACAAAACATTCATAAAAGCAAAAAGAGAGTTTGCACGACATGAGACAAAAAGACAAATTGGGTGCAATCTCCCCCCATGCCTTGTGTGAGCGCTTCACAAGACATGTATTTATAGATTTATTTATCTCCAAGCTCAAAAATAGCCAACTTTACAAATAACATGCTTTTTTTGTTTGCTTTTATCCAAATATAAAGTAAAGCATTTGGGCGTCCAAAAGTCGAGCTGTGTCCATATACAATGTCAAATAATGAAATATTAAATCGAGTGCCTATGCACATGCAAAATAATAAATATTTTGACAAGCGCTTTAATAAATAAGCGTGCCTAAATAAATATTGGCACAATGCCTTTAGTGATAAGGCACGCACCCATAAAAAATAGTAAATCTTCTAGGCATTGAATTCACGCCATCGCCTGGTGCTACCCAACACCTCCATCGCTTGCTCCATACATTAACTGAAGCATTCACAATTGTTAAAAAATAATAAGATAGAACCCAACAAAAGTGAATACCTAGCAATCAACATCTACAAATAATTAAATAGGTTGGAACTCTATTCTAATTTAATTTGACTGTGTACTCTAAACTCATAAACATCCATTAATTTGATATGTATTTTGTGGAATCACCCGTTATGGAATCACCCACGTGCACATAAAATTAATCTAATGCCCGAAAAGGACAAGCATCCCTGTCAACTTCTCGTACAAGGAATCCACCTTGTGTACGAGCCTCGAAAAATAAATATAGTTTTACAGAATCCATCGAAAAACCTCACAGAATCCACCATGGAATATGCCTCTAGTTTTATGGAATCTACCGTGGAATATGTCTCCTAGCATCATACCCCTGGGGTGGGATAGCAATTGTCCTCAATTGCTATTAGCTCAATGTGGAGTGAGCAATGAGGGGTAAGCACTTAGGTCGCGAGCGTGAATCCATTGGGCTTCTTCAACAGGATGATTTTTAAACTTAACCAAATAGCTAGAATATCTATGGCCAGTTCTAATGGTCATAATGTCAATGTCTAGAATAGTTTCAGGTTCAAGGATTTCAGTTTCTTCTTCTAACAAAGGAGGGTTTTCATAAACAAGGTGGACAAGTAATTGGCCTCTAAAAGATCGTAGCAAATTGATATGAAAAGTATTATGTATCTTCCAATGTTGGGGTAGTTCTAATTTAAATGCATTGTCATTGATCTTGTGAATTATTTTGAAAGGTCTATAGAACCTAGGTGCTAGTTTAACAATAGGGTGTTTCTCAACACTTTGCAATATTCTCTTTTCAATGCGTAACCATACATAATCATCAATATTGAAACTCATGGCTTTTCTTTTCTTATTAGCTTGTTTAGTGTATGATTGCTAGGCTTTTGCAATCATATCTTTAACTTGAGCAAAAATAGTAGCATGCATATTGGCAATATCATCAACAACTTTAACTTTATTCGACAATGATGTAACAAGTATAGGATATCTATATCCATAAATGATTTCAAAAGGTGCTTTATGAGCAGCTGCGTGTGGTGTATTATTGTATGCAAATTGAAGTAGATGTAAATGTGTATCCCATGTTTGTGGCTTTGAAATTGTGTATATATGCAAAAGATCTAGAATTGTACTATTAGTAGCTTCTGTTTGTCCATTGGTTTCACGATGAAATACAAATGAGAAATCAATATTAGTACCTGTTACCGTGTTTCCCGCAGCACAGAGGAGCGGAAAATGGAAAAAAGGAAATAGCAAAAAAGGCACAAGATAAAAGCAGAAAAAGGCACCTTGACCGGTAACCAGACCCTAAAAAATTTAAATGTTTGGGTACGACCCTCAGAAAGTCTCAGTGTCGCCCCGAGACAAAAAAAGAGTAAAAGGCGCACCATTAAATATGGAAGTGCTTCCGAATCCTTGTAAAAGAGTGCCAGGCTCGCTCCTGTGCAAATTGTATGCATTAGTTGGGAATAGGATGAAATTAGAGTGGTGAAAAATGGAAAAAAAGGCCTAGGCTATGGCCGGCCATGTAAAAAAGGGAAAAAGGGGATGATCGCCAAAAAGGGATTTAGGGTTTTGTATAAAAAGTTGAAAAGTGAATGAGAAGCTCATTCTTTGGTGAGTGGCAAAAAGAGTCTTCTTCTTCCTCTCTTCTTCTCCCCTTCTTGCTTGTATGTGCTCTTGAGAGAGGGAGTGTGAGAGTGTGAGGGAGTGAGTGTGTGGGAGTGAGGGATCAAGAGGGTGAAGCTCTTCATAATCTCCTCTTCTCTTCTTCTCTTCTCTTCTCTTCTCTTCTCTCGCGCGCACGACTATGGAGGATGGAGCTTGGAGATGGAGGAGGCTTGAGGATGCTTGAGCTAGCATCAATGATCGTGGAGCTACCAGAGTGCAAGAGAGAGGAGGGTACTCAATCAAGCATCAAGGTAAGCTCATTACACTCGTAGGATCGACGGCGCATCGGCTAGGTGAGAGATAGCCATTAGAGCTCGCTTGGAACGCTTGAAACAATAAGCAGCCCGTGGGTCTTGGCGATTGAGCGAAAGCTCCCACATTTTGGTTCCATTGCCGAGACCAACGGATTCAAGCTTGAGCACTTGCACGCCTCATATCGAGCATCGAAGTAAGGGATTCAACCCCGAAACGGAGCTTGAGATAGGTAGGAAGTTTGGGTGTTTTTGATCTTCAAAACAAGTAAGTATTTTGGGATATTTTGGTAGTTTGATGATTGGAAAGTATGGAGAATCTATTTCAATTTTTTGCCTTTGATTTTTGTTGCATTTAGCGTAGGTTAGAGTTAGGAAATTGAACCGGAGAAGGGTAGGGGTTACTGTTTCAAAACAGGGCAAAAATCATGTAAAATGGGTAAAATGCTCGCTAGTGATGCCTAAGATCGGTAATGAGTGATTGGGGGCATCAATGCCACGCTTAGGAAGGCATATAAGAGCCAGGGGGCCAAGGGAGAGCTCATTTGTGCCATTTCAGAGAGAGAGAGAGAGAGAGAGAGAGAGAGAGAGAGAGAGAGAGAGAGATAGAGAGCTCCAGCCTGTATCGATTCGATCGCATCACCGACGCACTTACCAGCCTGTTCAGGTATACGAATCTCTCCCTCTACTTCCCTAGATAGGATCTGGAAGTGCATGGCCATGGCACCGGGCTACATTTGGTGAATCGATCGAAATCGCATTCGCGCGGGTTACGCGTGCCGCATTCGGCCCGTTCGAGTGGCCTTTCCTGGGCCGAGTCCCAGAATCGGCCCTCGGCCCTTGTCACTCGGTCCACTCGGCCAAACCCTAGTCGGCCCTCGGACCATTCGAGGCAACTGTCCGAGTCAACCCATTCGGCCGTCCGAATCAAAACTTTTTGCCACGTGGCACATTCGCCATTCGGCCCGTCCGAGTCCCAAATTTGGCCCTCGGCCACATCCCAAATTCAGCCCTCGGCCCAAGTGCCATTCGGCCTGTCCAAATCACCTTGTCCGAATTGGCCATTCGACTCGTCCGAATCAAAATCGTCCGAGTCAAACCCGGAAATTCGGCCCTCGGCCCGTTCGAGTGACCTACTCGGACCCTGCAATTCGGACTAGTTGGTCCGAGTGCAACTTTTTGTCAAATTTTTTTAGAAATTCTGAAAATTTTGACCTGACCCGGCAAATACGCAGCAGTGCAAACTGTTGAAACCCTTCGGGCACTCAGAACTTAATTCTGGCACACGTAATGAGAGAAATTGTAGTGCGTAGCCGCTTAACAGCTAGAAGTGGACAGTTGCGAGACCCAAGGACTTAGACACGAGCCGTTGAGCCGTAAAACCTGACTGACCTAAAACGAACAAGGCGACATACAAGGAAACCCTAAACCCTGACAAAATGGCCAGAAAATGGATCTACAAGCCTATCAGGCCCGAAACAAGCGAGAGTGTGTAAGACGCCGAGGAATTGCTTGCTGCACTCACATTGAATCTCCGCACTTGAAGTACACGTAAGAAAGCTGAAAGCCTGATTGGGCACAAGTGCACGAGAAATGACACACGCACCGAGTGACCATAAATTGAGGGTTGTGTTCAATAACCATAGGAACTCACTCAGATAAACCACTTAAGGAACCCACCAATAGGAGAGGACCCAAGACATAGACAAACCATCAAAGTGCAGAATAGGACCAAGCAGGGAGCGCCAACGACGAGGATCTGTCAAGTCCATTCAACCTGATCGACAGCGTAGTGGAGCGCGAGAACTCGACCATGACGGAAGAGAGCTTCGACCATCAGTCTAATGGGGAGCTCAATTTGAACATATTTCTAGATGCTATTCAGCAGCTGGTCAGCAGTTACGACGCGCATGCTCGGTATGAGCACTGAGGCAGGACAACAAATGCAATCATTGCAAATCTAGAAGAGGAGAGAAGACTAGCCCGCAAGGCATTGCAGGGCATAGCCGAGTACAATAGGGATCAGCAGGCTAGGAGCCAAAGGCAAAGCATGGAGCTGCATGAGGTGCAACGAGTGTTGAACTTGGCTGGCCGAAACCGAACGGACCATGAGAGAGCACTAGAGGGAGACTCGATAAGTACCAACCTCATGACTGATTGTTGCCAAGCAACTCGATAAGTACCAACCTCATGATGACCCATACAGCTTTGTTGAGCAGTTTGAGCAAGTCTGCGAAGCCAATGGCCTCAACGACCAAACTTAATGCTCACAAGCATTCGGGCTTTGCCTAGGCGACAAGGGTAGGACGTGGTATATGAGGCTAGATGCTGCAGAGCGAGCCAACTTCAATAGCCTCAAGGATCTCTTCGTCAAGAGATTCGCTGAGCCCGGATACTCCGATAACTTGCTAGTACGCTTGATGAACATCAAGTAGAAAGAGAAGGAGGACATCCGCGACTACGTGACCCATGTGAGGAGTCTCTTTAAGAGAATCCCTCTGGGCGAGTGATCGACTGAAAGAGCAGTTTCGACTGTATTCATAAGCGAAATTCGAGACGAGGAGTTATATAAGGCTTTGGCAAGCAATTCAAGCTTGCAGCGGGGCATGGTAGCTAGAGTGTTTGAAGAAGCCATCAGAGTCGATGATCAGCTGAAAGAGCAGAGCTCCAAGAGCTCAAATCTAGAGGAGACCAACTCGCGAAGCTCAAAGAGAATGTCAGCCTCTAGTGAGCGGTCAATCCCATCATCCCAAGATAAGGGGAAGGCCACCGAGACTTGGCTGAGGTCAAAATGGAATTAGCCAAGTTACAAGACATGTTGAGACGACCAACACACCCGCACGTCCAATGCGTATACTGTGGCGGAAACCACTTGTCGGCCGAGTGTCAAGACCCTAGGTCAAGACCTTGTGCTAACTGCGGTAGGTTCGGCCATGATGTCGCGCATCGTAGATTACCAAGAAGACTTTCATACTCGCAACCCTACGGCCAGCCTTACCTAGCGAACAGGTCGCAGCCATTCTTCGGAAGAGGAGCCCCATTGGCTCTTCCCGCACCTAACGATATGAAACCAGCCATCCCTAGAATGGACATAAACCCTACAGGCATTCCTAGACCGCCTGGTCCTTACATGACCCACCCACCCGAGCGATGCTCCAGTCCACTACGTGGAGGAGTCGAATGATGAAGAGACCTACATATACCCTTACGTCTTGCACGACGACGAGGGCAACGCGGTCCTCATGGATTATCGACCGGTGCCGGTGATGGCGTTAGGACGAGGACGAGGTAGAGGCCTAAGAGGGCAGACGCAGGAACTAGTCACCTGTTGGACTTGCGGTCACCCTGGCTATGTCTCATCACGCTACCCTGAAAGAGAGTAGCAAAACAGAGACAAGGCTGACCAAAGATGCGTAGAGTGCGGGATCACCCATTTTTTCGTAGATTGCCCAAAGCGAAAGCCATCCTCTAGCTCAGCCAACGTGCCATCTGTCCCATTGGGGTTGTTTGGTGTCGAAAACCTCGATGGGGAGGCCACACTTATCCCATTGTGGGTTATGACCCGAGCCCAAATGAAGTAGGCCGGCATCTCTCTGCCAGGACCTAGCAATCTTGACGCAACCTCGCTAGGGAAGAAAAGCCTCAGGCGGAAGAAGAAGAGATCGGAAGCTAAAGTCGCACTAAAAATCGAGAGTTCTACGACTCTGCCTGCGGGAAAGAAGGTTTCAGACGCAGAGGCAGAGACTTCAACCCCTAAGACGGCCGAAAAGGGAAGTGCTAAGGTAGGGGAATACCCGCATCCGAAGCGACAATTAGAGGCCATAGAAAAGGTGAAGGAATGGGTGAAGGAGGCTCAAGAGCATCTCAAAGACGCTGAGCCCATCATAGAGGATGAGATCGATGATCTCTCCAGCATAAGCACGCCAATATCACCTCCTCAACCGAAGTCGGTAGAAGCAACTGTGCCACAAGCAGTGCCACTAAGACCAAGCCTTGACGCGATAGAGCCGCAGGTCAGTCACGCAGCCAGTAGCCCGAAAAATCTGGGTTAGGGGAGGGATGAGCATCCAACGATCTCCTGACCACGTTGGTGACTACCCCTGTAACACTTAGCCTGGGAGATCTGCTTAAGCAGCATCCTACCTTATGGCAAGGCCTTAAGGAGTGCGTCGAAGGGTCACAAGAGCAGGTCACGGCAGGCCCTCAAGACCATGATCCAGAAACGCAATTACCGAGTTAGACGCTACAATCCGTGCCTAAATCCTTGCACGTCAATGCCTTTTGGGAAGGCTCTGAGATGCATGCGGTCTTATCGGTCCTAGCCCGAGGTGACACAACAAGAAAGGGAATCGTAGACACGGGAGCTGGGGTTAGTATGCTTAGCCACGCAATGCTCTAGACTTGGGGAAACCCGCCTGTAGAAACTGCTAGGTTTAATGTCACGTTAGCAAACGGTATGAGAGTGAAGCCATTCGGGGTACTAAAGAATTAGCCAGCGAAAATCGTAGGTGTCTAGTTCTCTATTGACTTTATAGTCATGAAGGGAGTGGACTACGATATCCTATTAGGCCAACCCTGGATGTGCAATGCTAGAGTCATCGAAGATTGGGGTAACAGCTTGATCTTCCTTGGCAATAGAATGGATGCTGTAAAAATAGAGATGGACACTTGGAAGACCTCACTAGTCAACCTAGATGCCATCTCTGCTATGCTCAAGGGGAACACTCAGGTCAAGAAGCCCTATAGGCCCTTGACCAAGTATATCCCATGCCCAGAGGATGAGCGGGACTGGATGCACGCTCTTGCTACAATCGACATGCCCTTCTCAGATCACGAGGCGTATGAGCAAGCCATCAAAACGATCGGCAAGTCTAATGAAGCACTCTCTGCACCTATCTGCAT
Organism: Lygodium microphyllum; assembly: GCF_053477565.2. Lineage (NCBI taxonomy): Eukaryota > Viridiplantae > Streptophyta > Polypodiopsida > Schizaeales > Lygodiaceae > Lygodium > Lygodium microphyllum. The sequence goes on along the minus strand of NC_141141.1, from coordinate 112,140,430 downwards.
GATGGCAGGAAGCCTCCGTGGAAAGCCTAAGCCTATCATCTTCCATGTACCATCCAACAAAAGGGAACTCCAGGGGATACTGGAATACCTAACGGACTGTCAAGATTGTAGGAGAGAAGGAAGGAGTCTCACTTGTAGCTTTCTTGCTTGCACAATGGGGAAATACACACAAGGGTGGAGGCTGAAAACAGTTTTCCTCTTCTTAGTTGTGTAAGCCAAAAGAACTCTAGTACATAGAAATAGAAGAACCCTATATATGGGTCTCAAACCAAACTCAACTAACTAAGGTGGCATACTAACTGAGCCACGAACTAGAATAGATAAGGATAGCTGTCATCTAGCTATTATTCATGGGCATGTACCAACCGCATCTGCAACTGACAAGTCGGTGACATAAACACACAATGGTCACCCTGGCATATCACGAGTGGAGCTCGATATCTCAACACTCCCCCTCAAGCTCAATCCCAATTCCTGCAAACCAAGCAGGTCTCTGAACTTGCGCAGCTTCCCTGTGCCCAATGCCTTCGTAAATATGTCAGCTACCTGATCCTCTGTGCTGACATAAACTAGATCAATAAGACCTAGTAAAACCCTCTCCCGCACATAGTGATAATGTACCTCAATGTGCTTTGTTCTAGCATGATAGACTGGGTTATTTGCCAAGTGTATATTGCTCATGTTGTCACAATAAATGACAACTGGCCCATCTGTAGACTGATGCATATCATAAAGTATCTTATGCAACCAAGCTACCTCACATGCAGCCATTGCTGCACCCCTGTACTCAGCCTCTATGCTCGACAAGGCAACTGTAGGCTGTTTCTTGCTGCTCCAAGTGACTACAGCACTCCCAAAAGAGAACACATATCCACTGGTAGATCGTCTATCAGAAATACTACCAGCCCAATCAGCATCAGAAATACCCCAGTCTCATAAAGTAGTCCATACTGCAATGTGGATTTCACATACCTAAGTATGCGTCTAGCTGCATCCAAATGTGGTTTCCTTGGAGCCTGCATAAACTGACTTACCAATCCAACAGCATAGCTCAAATCTGGCCTGGTAATAGTCATATAAATCAAACTTCCTACTATGCGTCTGTACATAGAAGGGTCTTCCAGAAGCTCACGTGCATCTGTGCTCAGCTTCACATTCTGCTCCAAAGAAACTGAAATAGGCTTACAGCCTGTCATCCCATATTTGGACAGCATGTCCAATCCATACTGCCTCTGCAAGAGCTGTATCCCACTTGGTGATCTAATCACCTCAATGCCCAAGAAATAACGCAGCTCTCCCAAATCCTTCATCTCAAACTTTTGCTTCAATAGCATTTTCACATGAAGGATATCTTCATCACTGTCACCTGTCATAATCAAATCATCAACATAAATGACAAGTAGCATAATACCTTTCTCTGTTTTTCTCACATAAAGTGAGAAATCTGCCTTGGAAATCTGAAAGCCAATAGTGACAAGATACTGTCCTATCTTGTCAGACCATGCTCTAGGTGCTTGCTTCAAGCCATACAAGGCTTTCTTCAACCTGCAAACAAACTCAGGATGAACAGCATGCACATAACTTGGTGGCTGCTCCATATAGACCTCTTCTTGCAAATCACCATGCAAGAAGGCATTCTTTACATCCATCTGATGTAAAGACCATTCCTTTGATGCAGCCATAGCAATGACTACTCTTACGGTTGCCATCCTTGCAACCAGACTGAATGTTTCTTCATAATCAATGCCATATGTTTGTGCATACCCCTTGACTACCAATCTTGCCTTGTATCTGTTCACAGAACCATCTGCATTGTGCTTCACCTTATAAACCCACTTACAGCCAATTGCATTCTTACCTTTAGGCAAAGGTACCAATTCCCATGTAGCATTTGCTTCCAAGGCATCCATTTCTTCATCCATGGCTTTCTCCCATTTTTATTTTTCCATGGCTTGCTCAAAAGAAGTGGGTTCTTCTTCCTGTATCACTTTGACCATATATGCATAGTGAATGGTTGTAAATCCATCATATTTCAGCCTATCCACAGGATACCTAGCTCTGGTAGACCTACGCAAAGTAGGTTCACTCCCAGGTGCTCTCAAAACATCCTTGGTCTTCCTTACTCTAGGTGTAACAATAGAAGGAATACCCAACTCATCATCAATGCTCTGTTCTGAGCCATTGGATTTACCATCCACATAAAAGTGACCTGCATTCACATCAAACATGGGCTGATCTACCTTCTCTTTTCCTTTTCGTGATACCTAAATACCACTATCTGGATTGCTTTGAGAAGATTCTCCTGATCTCAATCTGCCTGTCCATGGCGAAGAATGTGAACCACTGCTAGAGGATGCTCCAGGTCCACTAATATCTTGTGACTGCTGCTGTGAATTCTGTGCAGCATTACCATTTTGTGTATCTACATTATCAATCACATTTACTGGTTTATACCAGCTACTCATCTCATCAAAAACAACATCTCTGCTCACTGTAAACTTACAAGTAGAGGGGTTATAGCATCTATACCCTTTCTGGCAGAGAGTAACCAATAAAGATGCACTTCTCAGCTTTTGGATCCAACTTGGATCTCAACTCATCTGGCACATGAACATAGGCAATGCAACCAAAAATCTTAAAATGAGAAATATCTGGTTTCCTACCAGTATACCTCTCCTCTGGAGTCATCCCGTGTATTGCTGCAGTGGGAGTCCTATTCATTATGTAGACTGCTGTAGCAACTGCTTCAGCCTAGTAAAAATCTGGCAAGTCTTTTTCATTGAGCATGGCACGAGATACCTCTCCAATATGCCTGTTTTTCCTTTCTGCAATTCCATTTTGTTGTGGGGTATGACTGCATGAATATTGCTGCTTTATGCCATGCTCCTGTAGGAACCTTGCAAACTCATTTGAGAGGTACTCTCCCCCACCATTTGACCTTAGGCATTTTATTTGCAGGCCTGTTTCTTTTTCAACCATAGCTTTAAGAGTTTTGAAATGCCCAAAAACTTCACTTTTCTTTTTCATAAAATACACCTAAACTTTTTTGCTATAGTCATCAATAAAAGTGACAAAATAATGACAGCCTCCAAGAGATGCAACTTTAGTAGTCCACACATCAGAGTGGATTAATTCCAATGGCTTCTTACTCTCTTGAACATGTCTAGGAAATGGTTTCCTTGCCTGTTTTCCAAATTGACAGGCTTCACATACCTTATGCATTTCTGCAACCTTGAATTTAGGCAATCCTGCAATAATATTTTGGGCATGCATTGATTTAAGCCGCTGTACATTAACATGACCAATGAGTTTATGCCAGATATCAATATCTGCAACTACACCGGTCCCATGTGCAAAATTGTTGCACTCAATTCAAACATGTCTGCATCCAACGTAAACATTCTGCCCTTCTTCTTTCCTTTTGCTATCAAGCGACCTTTATTTTTCATATCCTCAACAAAGCATCCATGAGGATTAAATCTGACCTGCACGCCCTGCTCAACCATTTGACCAACAGAAACCAGATTCTTGGTGATATTCGGGACATGAAATACATCGGACAGATATTTCTTTTTCCCATCCTGCATAGACAAAGGAAATTTTCCAATCTGCACAATAGGATGTGCAGTATCATCACAAGTCTCCACAAATCCTGGTTTTTCCATTTTTCTTGCATCCTCCATCCATTCTGCATGACTTGTCATGTAGTTTGATGCACCTGAGTCAACATACCATACATCATTGCTTTCTTCTGCACTTGTCACAGAATTGTTCATGTGCTGCACCATAAACAAATGCTCATTTCTGTCATCACCCTGTCTACTAGAAGATGCATAATTTCCTTGTTGCGATTTCTCATTCATGATGTCATTCTGCTTTTTATAGCAGTCTTTAGCCATATGACCCATTTTACCACAGTAGTAGCATTCAACATTGCTGTTTGCATTTTGGTCTCTTTGCCATCCACCACGACCTCTTTGGCTCCCCCTGCCTCTAGAGTTACCACGTCCTCCTCCATAGGACTGGTTTTCTTGAGTCTGCTGCATATTCTGATTTCTACCACGGCCTCCAGATCGGCCTCCTCTACCTCTGCCTCTACCTCTTCCAGCATTGGAGTAGAAGACAGTTTCTTTTTAAGTTCCTCCTGAAGAAGATGCACCACCATTTCTTTGCTCCTCAGAAATTAGAAGAGCAATCAACTCCTCAAAATTAGGAAATCTTTCACGAACTGAAATGGATGTCCGAAACTACACATAATCCTTTCCTAGACCATTCAAGGTCACAGAAACTAAATCATCATCTTCCACTGGCGACCCAATGGAAGCAAGTGCATCTGCAATCTTCTTCACCTTCATGTGGTAGTCATTGATGCTCATACTTTCTCTTTGCACATTATGCAACTCTTGCTTGAGCTGCATTTTTCTAGCTTGCATATTTGTGCTATACATTTTTGACAAAGTATCCCATGCCTCCTTTGGCGTACTTGCATCTTGAATATGCACAATCGTAGAGTCTGAAATACTGATAGACAGCCAGTACATAACTTTCCTGGCTCTCTCATGCCATGCTTTAAATGCCTGCATTTGCTATTGATTGGAAACATCAGGAAGAACTAGTTCTTCTTCATTTCCTGCAACAAATTCCCAATATCCTTTTCCCATAAGGAAATTCATCATTCTGAACTTCCATGCTTGGAAGTTGTTCTTGTCAAGCTTTTCAGTGACAATCTGTGAAAGAGAATCAGACGCCATTACAAAACACTGCAAAAAATTCTGTCACTGCAAAGAACACAGCTTCAGCCTCACAAGGGCAAATATGCAAAACTGACGAAAGTGGTATTTGACCACACAGTCACTTCCTAGTGACGATTTTGCATCAATAGGCAACAAGGATGATTCTGTAACTCCCAATGTCTCTGCGCACAGGCATACGATGCAATTTCTACAGTAACTTTTCACCGACCTGTAGAACAGTGGCTGCACAGCATAAAACTAGGCTTTTTCTTGAGTGCGTGCAGAAAACTTTCGCCTCCAAAACAGGCCCCGAAATGGCCTCAAATCAAAAAAATAGGATCACCGAGGGCTAACGCCCATTCTCGCAGCATATACTGCCCTCTTGCTTCACCACGAAGGGCGTCTCAACCTGAGACAATGCACTCTTGCAATTTCCGGCTGTGCTACCTGCAGAGATCTGCTCCCAAAAATAGAAAATGAAAGCAACACTACTCCTCTTACCAGAACACCGCGAGCTTGGCTTGCTTGTTTGAGCTCCTTACCACGAACAAGGCTCTGATACCATGTCAAGATTGTGGGAGAGAAGGAAGGAGTCTCACTTGTAGCTTTCTTGCTTGCACAATGGGGGAATACACACAAGGGTGGAGGCTGAAAACAGTTTTCCTCTTCTTAGTTGTGTAAGCCAAAAGAACTCTAGTACATAGAAATAGAAGAACCCTATATATGGGTCTCAAACCAAACTCAACTAACTAAGGTGGCATACTAACTGAGCCACGAACTAGAATAGATAAGGATAGCTGTCATCTAGCTATTATTCATGGGCGGTGTACCAACCGCATCTGCAACTGACAAGTCGGTGACATAAACACACAATGGTCACCCTGGCATATCACGAGTGGAGCTCGATATCTCAACACGGACCAGCTAGCTGGCAATCCAGCTGCAAATTTCAAACCACTCCAGGATCTCTTAGAGAAATCCAAGTGGCAATGGACCAGAGTGCATGATTTAAACCTCACGTATAACTGGGCCCTAGTCCCTGACCAACAGCACGAGACATACCAAACCCTAGGAGATGACGAGTAGTTGGACGACAAAGATTCTAGCGACGAATACGAAGATTGTCAATCCTTCAGTGATGAGAGCGAGGGTGAAGTAGATACCATAGAATACGACACTGAAGGATGAGAAATTGAGCAGATTCGAGCAGACGCCAAGCTGCAAAAAAGGCAGATCCTTAGAGTAGAGCAAGGAGTCATGCACATGGAATGTGATCGCACTTGGTTGGAACGCATAGGAGCCATAGACCTTGAGCAAGCAGGCCTAGCCCAGCCAGGAACAACATCAATACTTAGGACCGGATTGCCATCTGAACTGCGGCCACCAGGGGAGACCACCTCTTCTAGCGAAGATGGAGGGTTTGACTCTGAATCGGAAGTTAGTTCGGATAGTGATCCAGAGATCCCTAGGCCGCCCACGACCAAATGTACCAAGGGGGGCCTACCCGTCCACCTGAGGCACAGACGGTTAAGGCAGGAAAAGGCAAAGCAACCCAGGGATACACGAACAGAAGAATAGCGAAAGCCGCAGGATCTCCCTAAACGCTTCACGAAATTCAAAAAAGGGGATATGATAGTAGTTCTGTTAGGTGCCAAATGTCAAGGGCAGACAAGCAAACCAATCGAGGGACCAGCCAAAGTCAAGGAGATAGACTTAGCCCAGGAAGGGAAAACACCCCGACCAGTGTTCATTGCCGATGACTTGACTGGTGAAGAAGAAACGAGTCTTGTCGCTCTCTTGCGAGAGTATATAGACGTGTCTGCCTGGTCCTTAGAGGATCTACAAGGGGTAGATCCGAGTGTTGTGACTCACAACATACCCATGACATCGGACGCAACGCCGGTCAAGCAGCGACCGTACCCTATGAATCCGAAACACACTCATGCTGTCAAAGAAAAAATTGACAAGCTGATGAAAGCCAGATTTATTTACGAAATTGAGCACACGGACTGGGTGTCACCCATAGTCATTGTGATGAAGAAGAATGGAAAAATTCGAGTGTGCATCAACTACAAAAAGGTGAACGCTACTACGAAGAGAGACAACTATCCATTGCCGTACACCGAGCACATGCTTGAGAGGGTGGCAAGCAAGGAAGCCTATAGTTTTCAGGACGGCTTCTCAGGGTACAACCAGGTGCAAGTACATCCTATGGACAGCAGGCACAAGACCACCTTTGCCACTGAGTGGGGCGTCTTTGCATACATAGTCATGCCCTTCGGGTTGACCAATGCCCTTGCCACTTTCGAACGTCTCATGTGCACCAGCTTTAAGGACATGCTTCGCAAGGAGTTAGAGGCCTTTGTCGATGACCTGTGTATCCATTCGACCTGGATCGAACACTTAGACAAACTCCGCGCAGTCTTTGAACGGTGTCGCTTATACCGTCTCTCCTTGAACCCCTTGAAGTTCCAGTTTTGGGTAAAGCACAGATGCATCTTAGGACACGTGGTGTCGAAGAACGGCATTGCCACTAACTTCTCGAAGGTCAGGGTTATTGTTGACCTCCCACCCCCAATTAATTACAAGGGAGTTCAATGCTTCTTAGGCCATACAGGATACTATCGGCGGTTTGTACTGAACTATGCGTTGATCGCCAGACCATTGTACAAGCTGCTGATTGTCTTCGAGTGGACCGAGGGATGCCAACGAGCATACGAAGAATTGAAAAAGGCTCTAACAACAGTACCAATTCTACGAGCCCCAGATTAGACCATTACCTTCCACATGCACATCGATGCTTCTAAGTTTGCCATGGGGGCAGTGTTGTGCCAACCTGGTGGGCACAACTTAGATTATCCAGTGAGCTTTGCTAGCAGATAACTCATTGAGACGGAGATGAACTACTCGACAACAGAAAGAGAGGGATTAGCCATGGTGTTCGCTGTGAAGAAATTCCGGCATTATCTATTGGCCACACCCTTCATCTTTTTTGTGGACCATCAAGCCCTGCTCTATTTAGTAAACAAACCTTGTGCTACATGGCGCATAGCTCGATGGCTCCTCCTGCTTCTAGAGTTCGATTTCTCCATGGTGGTACGAAAGGGAAAATAACATTACATGGTTGATCACATGTCACGCATACCCATAGGAGAAGCCGTTGGATAAGGCATCGTTGACGAGTTACTTGACGCCCACTTATTCCACCTGTCTAGCGAGAGAGATTTATTTAAGGCTGATCTAACGCTATATTGGGTGGATGACATAGTCCAAGTGCTCGAGCACGGACTACCTGAGCGACCAATAGAAAAAGCCCGACTTGGGCGCTCGATCCTGAAAATCTAGCCCTATTGCAGGCCAACTCTATAGGCTGGGGCAAGATGGATTGCTGCGCAGATGCGTGTGTAAGCATGAGATGCACGATGTGCTCTCAGAGGCGCACAGTGGCATTGCGGGAGGACACTTTAGTGGAGACATGACAGCACGGAAGGTGATGCAGTCTCAACTATGGTGGCCCACACTTTTTCGCGATGCCAAGCGATTCGTCAAGCATTGTGACGAGTGCCAATGGACAAAAATCCCGCTTCGTAAAGATCAAATGGAGTTGACCCCAATTATTGCTCGCCAACCCTTCGAAAAATGGGGAATCGACTTCATAGGGCCCATTAGTCCTGCAACGCAGTACTCACAAGCCAAGTACATCGTTGTGGCCACGGATTATCTCACAAAATGGGCAGAGGCGAGAGCCACACGAAAAAAGGACGCTAGGACGACTGCCAAGTTCTTATAGGAGCAAGTGATCTCGCGCTTCGGCTGCCCCATCGAACTGGTTAGCGACCAAGGCACACACTTCATCAACGAAGTGATAGCACATCTCCTATCCACCTTTCTCATTATCCATCATAAATCCTCACCATACTACCCTCATGCGAATGGCTAGGCAGAATCAACTAACGAGATTCTTATCAATGTCCTGACTAAAGTAGTCTCAGTCTCACGCAACGACTGGGACAACAAGCTGATGGCAGCCTTGTGGGCCTACCGCACAGCTTATAAAATAGTTGTCGGAAAAACCCCCTTTAGGCTGACCTATGGAACTGAGGCAATTCTACCATTAGAATTCTTCATTCCTAGCCTAAGTAGCACTTTAGGAACGATGGGAAGGGAAGGATGCATGGATGCAACGCCTGGTCGAGCTTGAACACCTATCAGAGACTCGTCTTCTAGCCACCCATGCACTTATCTGTGAGAAAGCCCGATGCAAGAGCTGGTTTGACAAGCATGTCAAGCAGCGCGAGTTTGAACAGGGTGACTTAGTGCTCCTTTACTCAGTTAAGGGGCATAAGCAAAAAATGAAATTCAGAGGTCTCGGACCCTTCAAGGTTTGTGCAATCAACCGAACTGGCAATATCGAGCTTGAGATACTAGATGGTGAGGGAATAGGATTCTTCAATGGCAGTCGTGTCAAGAAGTACTACCCTCCCACGCATCCTTGGCATGAGCCACCATTGTTAGAACTGCCAGTCAAAGTACGGGTAGCTACAATCACCGAAAGCAACGAAGAGGATGAGGAAGCCGTAGAACCCGCTTACCTCCGTGTCACGGTCATTGCCAAGCGAACATGCACTTTCAACGCCTTGATCGACGAGGGAGCAGACTTCAATGTCTTAACCCACAATCATTGGATCCAACTTGGCAAACCACTACTTCAACCCACAACTGCCAAATTAAACCCATATGGGGCTCAATCATACGCACTTCTTGGCAAGTGCAGAGTCGCCGTTTCTATCGAGTCTGAGACTGTTCCAATGCTTTTTTACATATTGCCAAGTGCTATAGACACAGGCATGAAGTCACTACTGGGGTGAACCTTCAAAAAGCAGACTCACTGCAATGTTGATTATGAGTCATAACGCATCCACCTAGCAATAGGCAACATGCACATTGTCACAGCTTTCAGCAAGGGCTACGCGACACCATCACCGTCCGCAAAGCCACCGATAGAAACATCCATAGGCAAGACTAAGGAGGGGGTAGTGCGCAGCTGCCACTCCCCGACTTCCATAAACCGCAACCCACAGCAGCCAAAGCTAAGGCCCAATAGCCTTCCAGTGGGTGCCTAAACAGCCGCAACAACCGCCTAGGAGTCGACGCTCCTATCCTCATAAGACCCATAACTCTAAACCGAGGAAACCAAGATGCAATCCAGGAAGCACCGTGTGATCAAGCAAAGATGGGTCCCTAAAGCGCTCTTGCACGCGCAAGGCTATTACAAGGGAAATACCTGGCTGTGGATCCCTAAGGTCCCCACGGCCAAAGACACTATTCATACGCCACCCTCAACCTTGATCAGCCCACGTCCCATAACACCTCAAAACCATAAGCCGCAGTGCTCTCTAGAGCCCTAGCCATCCAACTCATCTACGCTTTGGCCCAAGAGAGTTGCACAAACCTATCGGCCCCAGCAACAGCCACCGTCACAGGAGGCATCATCCAACCAAGTCAATTTGACTCCCCAAGGCAAAGATGACTGCAGTAGTCCATCTGTTGTGGCTGACCCCAATCCACCCAAATTCCAAACAGCCCAATTGCAGGCTCAAGGAAACTTCCAACCGCAACTAAGTATTGTCAAGGCCTCTAGTTCTAGCAAACCTCGGCCACCCGTCGGAGTTACGCCCTCCTATGAACGAAAATCCTTTCTAGCGCTAGCCACTGACCTTGCGGAGGACACCGGAAATGACGTGGTGGAATGCATTAAACGACTCGATGCCATCTTCGTGTCGCTAGCCCTCAGCTACGACCGCTTGGACTTAGGTCTATTGGAAGAACCCTTTGCAACGGAAGTGCGCAATATGCCTTGCTCTTGGGAGACCTTTGAGTTCGCATTTGCAAAAGCTTCTCACTGCGCTGGTGGCTGAGTTGATTCACAGCGAGATCTCCAAGGAGCAAGCCATCAAACAACGCCTTATCATGTCATACGATCCACGAACCACTTCTGCTATCACTGACCAAGAAATCGTGGAGTTATCACACCTCGCTGATACTGAATCACCTTTCTTGAGGCAGTGGTATGCTCTTAGGTTGCAATGGGAAGTTGAAGGATGTCGCGTAATGACCAACACCGCACCATCAAAATAATAGAGTATGATCCCACTTACATCGCACCCACCTCATACAGAGTATTAACCACTCTTCGGGGCCGACCCATGGACGGGCACATCAAGGGGCATCCCTACCTTGACCACCTCTTAACAGAGGAAGAACTCCACATTGTGAGTCGGGTCGACTCTGGTGACCTCCTCACAGATGTTCTCACATATGTCACGCACATGGAAATTCAACCCTTTGATTTGGACCGCGCCGCTCAATTGGAATACAATCTAAATTTCTATACTTCACAAGTAACTCCCATCCCAACATGCCGAAAGCCCTTAACCTTTTGACCCTCAATCCTAGGAAGGATTCTTTTCAAGATGGAAGGGAAGGGGGTAAGGTGGAATGAATCAGATGAGAAATGAATCAAAGGGGATAAATCAAAGTAAAATTAGCGAAAAGCATAAACAGGTAGTATGAAAAAACGGACGGGGTAGGAAAATGGGCAGGAAAACTTTGAAGTAAAGGGCAAAAAGTCCAAGTCTAAAAAGGAAAATCTACATGGCTTCCTAATGAATTCATTCAAAAAGCATAGAGTTTTTCTTTTCTAGCAATCAGCGAATTGATAGGTGGAAAATACTAATGAAACTTACGATTTATGGCAGGAGCATAAAATGTCGCAGCAAGATAGCACCCATCGACTCCCATTCACAGACGAGGAAAGGGAGCAATACCGCATTCATCTAGAGAACCGCACCTTCAGCCAGCTCAAATTCCGAACCATCCACAACATAGAAGTCATGGTGGCCAATGAAAAAGTAGCCAGGAGGGTGGTTGAACAATGCAACCTCACAAAGTATCTTGAAAAGTTCTCGCAGGATCCGGACCACCTAAAGTGCATGGAGTTCCTCAGAATATACAACCCAGACCAAGAATGTGGTATTGTAACAGTGGGCAGAGGAGAAGATGCAAAGCAGGTACAGGTCCGGTTAGATCCAACCTTGGTGGATAAGGCTTTGGGATTGGTACCAAAGATGGAGAGGAAACAAAAAAGGGATTTTTATGCCATGCTGAAAATGAAGAAGGAGGAGGTGCTCACAAATGACGGCATAAGCATCCAGGACATCCCTAACGCAGAAGCCAGGATACAAGCCAAGCTGATACATGTGCTTTTATCCAGCCAGCGTTACAATTTATTGATTCATCGAATTAGTGTACCGGTGCTGGAGAATGTAGCATCCCATACCCTAGTCAAAGTGGATTGGAACGGGTACGTGCGAAAAATGATTGATCAGGCAGCCAAAGCGTTGGCCCTAGGAAGTGCATTAGCAGTAGGAGGAGAATCTCCGGCTTCTAAAGTTACAGAAAGAAAGAAAGCCTCCTCCAAAGCCTCCTTCATTGGGTATGGAGGTGTCTTGAATGCGCTCATCCAGGAGGTGGTGAAGGAAGCACAGGAGGCGGAAGAAGGAGAAGGAGAAACGCCAGAGAGGTCGCCTCCTCACCAGGACAAGGATAGGTCCACCGATAGAACTGAGAGAGAAGAGGAAGGGGAGGGATAGACAAGCAAAAAGACAACTAGGAAACCCAAGAAGAAGACGACACAGAGAAAGAAAAAGGATGACGAAGGCAGAAAGAAGGAGAGAGAAGACTTGGAAAGGGCAAAGAAAGAGTCCCTAAAAGAAGCCAAGGAGAGAGAGAGGACGAAGAGACAGGAGGAGGAGAAGGAAAAAGAAGAATTGCAAAAAGCAAAGAAGGTGTCGAAACAAGAAGTGGAGGAGAAGAAAAGGAAGGAAAAAGAAGAAAAAGGAAAAAAGAAGGAAGAGCAGAGAAAAGTGAAGGAGGAAAGGAAGAGAAATGTGGATGAGGAAGAGGAAGAGCTGCGAAGGAAGGAGGAAGAGGACCTAGTGGAAGCCACATGCCGGTCCATCGAGCAACAGAGACGGAAGAAGGGCCAAGGTCTAGCACACAGGTGCCGGAGTTTGTGCCACCTCCAGTCCTTGAGGGCAAGGGCAAGGCCCCGATTCATCCGATTCCTACCCTCCTGGTGCCTTCCACTGAACCCACCACCATCACCCCTAGCATCCCGATCAGTGCCGACATGTCAAACTTCATGGTGTGGATGCAGTACTTCATCAACAAAGAGATGGGCCAGGGAAAGAGCACAGAAACCACGGCCACAGGATAAAAGAGGCCAGCTACGGATGTGGAATCTAGGCAAGAGCCCAAAAGGCAGAAGGTAGAAGCCTCAACCTCGCCCATCCACACAACGATGATGCCATCAGCTAATTACGACGAATACATCACCGAGCTGCTCTCCCAATTGGAGAAAGCTAAGGAGGAATGCAAGATAGCCGTGGCTGAGTTGGCAGCCGAGAAGGAATCAGTGGCCGCCTTCCAACTGGATAAAACAAGAATGATAGCCATGCAGTAGAGAGAGAACGCAGATCTCAAACAAGAAATGAAGGCTAAGGATGAGAGGGAGGAGCACTGGAGACAACAGCTTGAGGACGAAACACAGGAACTAGTGAAAATGCAAAGAGAGCACAAGCTCCTGATAGTGCAATATTAGGAGCTCGCTACGAAATCTTCTCAAGTTGATGCACTGGTGGCCGAGCTGAATGCCAGGGACAACGAGAGAAAACAAGGCATAAGGAGCAGCAAGAGGAGATCGAGCACCTGACAGATCAACTAACCTTTGGAAAATAAGAGCAAGAGAGGCTGGTTAGGGAGTTGGAAGACTATGAGCAGAAACTCATGATGCTAACCCTAAATCAAGGAGAGAGCTTGGAAGTGATGAACAAAAGAGCAGAGGAGTGGGCTGCGCAAAATGAAAAGAGGGTGAAGACACTGGTGCGGCGCCTTGCTCTGGCAGAGAAGGAGAAAATCATCGCAGAGAGCAAGGCAGAAGTAGCCCAAGTGGCCTTCAGCACTCAACAAAAGGCCTTCCTCGACACCATCCTGGATGCCACCCACGCAGCGCAAGGAGAGTCATTGGAGGTGATGCACAAAAAGCTCGGCATGGCACCAAGAGCCTTACATGCTGGATTGCAGATGCCACCCTTACCTGCGGAGGTTAGGCTGAGCTTGGATGAGCAACGAAAATACCTATTGCTGGCCGGCCTAACCCCCCAGGAGATCGACGTCCTCGAATTCGAGGAGGAAGCAACACAGGGAGAACAGCAGGGGGAGGAAGTAGAACTAGAAATCGACATGAACCGATTCAGGGAGGATGCAGTTCCACAACCCCCCTTGCCGCAATCTCAAGAGCCACCACAAGAGGACTCATCTGCGGAAAGAAAAGCCGCCTCTAGGGAAAGACGCAGGAAGCTAGTAGAGGAAGCCAGGAAACAACTGAGAGCCAAACCAACCGTGCTACCGCCTGCACCTCTCCCACTGTGCCCTGATGATCTCCCTGCGGGATTCCACGCAGAACTAGTGTTGTGGGAGATACAAGAACAAGGAAAGGATCCATTCACCTTTAGTTTCCTCCTACCCAACAGTCTGCGGAGGGTCCTACCGCTCAAGGTGATGGACAAGGTAATCGCGATCGGTGGCCAGTTGGGGCAAAGATGGCTAGAAGAGCGAGAAAAGACCCCACCCTCTTGGGGCACAGAAGTGGCTGACTACTGGCTAAATAAAGTTTTTGAAGTCCCACACACTGTATAGGGCTACAAAAGCCAACCCCTGTGGAGGAGGCGAGTATGCGACATCAGCATGCTCACTTGGATGGCGTAAACCCTGCCATTTGAGCGGAACAACCCTACCTACATGGCATACCCTCGAAGGGTAGGGGTGGATTTTGATGCCACCCTCGACAGGCGGTATGACTTCCCTATTATTTATAACTCCACTGTAGTATCCTTCGAGCACACCCTTCTCTTTACCGCCGAAAGCCTAGATGAGTCTATGACGCGCTTTCTTGCGGATTTCTCCTCATGTCCTGACCTCACTTTTGTAACAACCTGTAATTATCTTAGGTTACTTAGGCTACTCCTTAAGCAAGACTCGACTCCACAAGAGCGTGGCCTACCTCCCCTATTCTTTGACTCTAACGCTATAGACAAGTGTGCCATGGCTCGTCTTATGATGAGGGCTAGTCTCCTTTCCTCTTTTTGCCTAGCCCTCCTAGAAGATATAAATGACAGCCAATTCACTAGGTGCAATCACCCTTTCCTCTCCACCACTTCTCTTCATGTCCGCATGAATCTAAAAGATTACATGCAAAGTCGCCAGTTTTTGAGCAAATCTATCCGACCCCCTTCCCCTCCTCATTCCGATGAAGACAATTAGGCCTGATTACCATTTCCAAAAAAAAAAAAGACAAGTGCACCACAGTCACTGCACCTAGGGCTTTCCCTATCCCTCTCCCCACTTCACACTTAGGGCACATCAAGGGTAGGACTTTCAGACTTGTCACCCTAAGACTTGCACCACACCTCCAACGACACACAAACTAGGTCCTCAAGTGTGGGACATTACCAAGGGCTTGCCCAAGGTGCCCAAGGTTAGACCCATCTCCCAGTTCCACCACGGGCACCACACACTACATGGAGAGGCAGACACACCCCTTAGGGGGTGCACAACTTTTCTTGCAGGTTATGCTAGAGTTTCAAGAACTGGCTACTCTGCTGAAGAGGATTATCCATGGCATCCTTTAATGACCAAAACTTTCTCCATGTGCCGGTGTCTAGCCATCTGCCTGCTGATGACTATCATGGTTGAACCAAGTCAAGATAGATCTGCCATTGGCATAGATCTTGGAACCTTATCTTCCAAAGATGCATGCCCAATGCCTCAAGATCTACGGATCGCTTATTGATTCCACAAGCCTAAAGAATTTCAATGCAGAGTTGAAGATCTTCAACGCAGTACTGAAGACCTTCAACTCAAAGACAAAGATCTTTAAATCAAAGACACAGATTTTCAATGTGAAGACAAACCATATCTTTGTCAAGACAGAGTTCGGGGGGGCTTCTCCAAGATAAATCCCTCCAATACCATCCTCCTAAGAGATTGCTTATTGCTTCAAGTGTTTCTGATGCTCAAGAAACGACCGGCTACATAACGGATGCCACAACTGTGTGAAAGATGCCGAGCAACTTCATGGAGCCTAAAGCATGCCGGAATCTCTCCTGATCATCGTCATCAAACTCCATCACCTCTCATTCACATAACCACCTTGGAAGCGGTGTCATCCACCTACCAGTTCCGCCTAGCAGCAGACCTAACTAGCCACTACTTCCCACCGCAGTGCCATGGGACTGGCACTTGGCTAGGAGGGGGGTAATGTTACCGTGTTTCCCGCAGCACAGAGGAGCGGAAAACGAAAAAAAGAAAATATAAAAAAAGGTGTAAGATAAAAGCAGAAAAATGCACCTTTACTAGTAACCAGACCCTGAAAAATTTAAATGTTCGGGCACGACCCTCAGAAAGTCTTAGTGTCGCCCCGAGACAACAAAAGAGTAAAAGGCGCACCATTAAATATGGAAGCGCTCCCGAATCCTTGTAAAAGAGCACCAGGATCGCTCCTGTGCAAATTGTACGCACTAGTTGGGAATAGGATGAAATTAGAGTGGTGGGAAATGGAAAAAAGGGCCTAGGCTACGGTCGGCCATGTAAAAAAGGGAAAAAGGGGATGACCGCCCAAAGGGATTTAGGGTTTTGTATAAAAAGTTGAAAAGTGAATGAGAAGCTCATTCTTTGGTGAGTGGCAAAAAGAGTCTTCTTCTTCCTCTCTTCTTCTCCCCTTCTTGCTTGTGTGTGCTCTTGAGAGAGGGAGTGTGAGAGTGTGAGGGAGTGAGAGTGTGGGAGTGAGGGATCAAGAGGGTGAAGCTCTTCACCATCTCCTCTTCTATTCTTCTCTTCTCTTCTCTTCTCTTCTCTCGTGTGCCCGACTATGGAGGATAGAGCTTGGAGATGGAGGAGGCTTGAGGATGCTTGAGCTAGCATCAAGGATTGTGGAGCTACTGGAGTGCAAGAGAGAGGAGGGTACTCAATAAAGCATCAAGGTAAGCTCACTACACTCGTAGGATCGACGGCGCGTCGGCTAGGTGAGAGATAGCCATTAGAGCTCGCTTGGAATGCTTGAAACAATAAGCGGTCCGTGGGTCTTAGTGGTTGAGCGAAAGCTCCCACAGTACCCAAATTAGCAAACAAAGTAGTCCAAAAATTATTACAAAATCTAGAATCATGATCAGAAATAATAACTTTTGGCAAACCATGATTAGTGAAAACAGTCTTAAAAAACAATTGTGCAGCTTGAGATGCAGTTAATGTTTTCTTGCATGGTAGAAAATATTCTTGTTTGCTAAATCGATATACTATAGTCCAAATCCTATCATGATTAGCTTGTGTATTAGACAAACCAGCTATGAAATCCATTGAAATATGTTCCCATGGATGGTCAAGAATTGATAAAGGCATTAACAAACCATATTGCTTACCATGGTGTCACTTGACTCTTTGGCAAATTAAATACTCAAAAACAAAGTTAAAAACATCAGATTCCATTTGTGGCCAGAAATGTTTTTAACCAATGTTCTTAAAGTGGAAATAATACCTCTATGTCCTTGATATTGAAGACAATGAATTTCGTGCAACACAAATGATCTAAATTGAACAGTGACACACAATATTTTCTCATAAAACATAAATCCATCAGAATAAGACAAAGAATCAATTGGAATCTAGTTATTAGCAACTAATTTATTCCAATCAACTTGAAAATTGGGATCATGGTCATAAGTATCCTTCATAGAAATATGGGAATCAAAAGATAGAACGGAAGTATTATGGATACTTGGTCTTTTACTCAATGCATCGGCAATAACATTCACTCTACTTGGTTGATATTGGGTAAGTGGATGAAAACTTTGAATGAAAGCAACCCATTTAATATGACGGCCAAAAATTTGTTGTTGACTAAGGAGATATATGATACTTTGCTAGTCAGTTTTAATTATAAATTCGAATCCCATCAGATAGTGTTTCCATGGACGTAAGGCTTGAACTACAGCTAACAATTCTTTATTATAGGTGGAATACTTCAATTCAGAAGGTTTAAGTTTGCAACTGGAATAGGCTATGGGATGTGAATCTTGCATGATGACAACTTCTATTCTTGATCCGCTAGCATCTATGACTACTAGAAAGAATGGCTGATTAAAATTAGGTAATTGCAAGACAGGTGCATGTGTTAAAGCATGTTTCAACAAATCAAAAGACTTTTGTTGGTTGTTAGACCAATGATACACAACACCTTTCTTTAACAGTTTCGTCAAAGGCAATGTAAGCAATGAAAAATTTCTCACAAATTTTCTATAAAAGCTTGTAAGGCCTAAGAAAGAACGTAGCTCATGCACATTTTTGGGGATTGGCCAGTTCAAAATTGCATCTATCTTTTTAGATCAATACGAATACCATAAGAAGAAACAATGTGACCTAAGTATTCAATCTGAGTTTGGAAAAATTCACTTTTATCAGGGTTAGCATACAATTGATTCTACTTCAACAATTTGAAAACCAAAGATAGATGTTCACAATGCTCATTCTCATTCTTACTGAAAACCAATATATCATCAAAGAAAACAATCACACAATTCTGATACTTTAAAATATACGATTCATCATACAACTAAATATAGCTGGTGCATTGGTCAAAATTGAAAGGCATAACAAGAAATTCATAATGATCAAACTGAGTTCTAAATGCAGTCTTAAAAATGTAAGATGTATCTAATTGTACTTGATGATATCCAGATTTGAGATCTATCTTGCTAAAAATTGTGGCCCCTTGTAGTTTATCCATGAGATCGTCTACCCTAGGAATAGGATATCTATTCTTAACAGTGATTTTGTTTAGGGCATGATAGTCAATGCATATCCTATAAGTATTATTTTTCTTCTTAACTAATAGGATAGGAGTACCAAAAGGAGAACTACTTGGCCTAATGAGTCCTCGGTTCAGCAGTTTCTCAACTTGTGTTTGGATTTCTTCTTGTTCAATTTGATTGTGTCTATAAGGTGCTTTACATGGTGGTTGAGAACCTGTGATTCAGTCTATTTTATGGTCTTCAGGACGTGTAGGTGGTAAACCAAGTGGTAAATCAACAGCAAAACAATTAAAATTGTGAAAGAAATTGTGTATGCCCAGGATGCATCTGCTAATTTTTCTTAGCTTCAATTTCATTCATCCATACTAAATATGATTTACTACCTTTTCTCAATGCACGTTTAACATGTGTGCGACTAAGCAGTGGAAAATTATCAAAGGTGTGCAATCCATGTAATATGATTTGGTTTCCATTAAAATGAATTATCATGGAATGCGTGGAATAATCTATATCAAGATTATATTTGTGATGCCAAGGCATTCCTAAAATAATATCGCTAGCTTGCAAAGGTACAACTAAGAAATTTCTACGCTCAACATAATCATTGATTTTAATCTCTAAGTCATAAACTTCTTGTGTATCATTGTATCTAGTGCCTAAGAATGTAGCCTTTATACAATAATGAGTTGGAACAGTAGATAAATTCAATTCTTTTACCAACTTTGTGGAAATAAAATCATGCGTACTTCCATCATCATGTAAAATAATCTTTTCTTGACCATGCACAAAACATTTCATTATTAGTAATGAATGAGGATTTGGCATACGTTGTATAGTATCTGAAGCATTGCCGATATCATCATCGTCTTTAGTGAAGTCTGGCATATCTTCATGGTCCTCATCATCAGTTTCTCCCAAGTGATTGATTTGAACAGCTTGCTTTTTTAATTGACTGTTCATTGCTAAGTGTCCAGGTTGATGACACTTGTAGCAAACCATAGGTTTTTCTTTGGAGACATTATTGGTAAGGGCTGGAAGTTTGGGTATATTGAGATTTGGCTGGAGAGAAGGGTTAGGGTTTGAATTAGTAGTTGATGGTAAAGCAGGAGGTCAAGTCCAAGGTTTACGAAAAGAAGAATGAGCAAAGAGATTTTGATTGAATATTTGGAAGTGAGAATTGAATTGCTTTGTACCAAAGTTACCATTAATGAAAAATTATTCCGGTCACTTTCTCATCCACAAATTTTATCCTTCAAATCATGCGCTAAAGAAATCACATACTCCAAAGTCTTTAGCTTGAACGTATTCACTTCCGCATAGAAGTGACCAAGCAAATTGGACATATACTTGCGCTTGTGGATAGCCTCAGGAACATCTTCAATCATTCAAAGTTGAAGTAAGGCACTCCAAAAATGCTCAGTGTATTGCGGGATGGATTCACGATCTCTTTGTTGCAAGAGATCCCACTATTTGATAGCTTTTTCATGGAATTGATGTGGAAGGAAATTCTGCAAAAAATTCTTTTGAAAGGATTTCCAAGTAGAGGGACAATCAATACTCTTGCGGATAACAATCCACCATAATGATTCTCTGTCTGCTAGATGGTTAATGACACATTTAAGTTTATCTTTTTCAACATATTGCTCTTCATAAAAATAGTCGTCAAGCTGACTGATGAAAGCAAGAACAATTTTTCCATCACGCTGCCCATTAAAATTACAGAATTTGAAATTTCTTTTACTTATCTTGGCTTCTTTCCTAAGAGTTTATGCATTGAGTGTCACATCAATTGTATGTCGAATAACATCTTTAGGTTGCGCTCCATCTTGATTGACAGTGGATCATTGAAGTGTAGCCAGTTGTGCTTTCAAATTTTGATGTGCCCTTCGTTCTTCTTGAAGTTGCATCATGATTAGATCCAATTTTTGCTCCATAGTCGGCTTTGACAAATCACGTTTGCCCATTAAATCATCCATGTGATGATCAGACATCGTGCAAAAATCTCAAACAACCTCACACACTCGAAATCTTGTTAGAAGGATGAGTGTAGCTCAAATTTGGGTTTACAAGGCTTTCTTTTTTCTAATTAAAAAAATGGATTTTTCTTTTACGATCTTACTTTTTTCTCGAGTACGGCAATTGAAAACGATCTTCTTCCAAGCGAGAAAGTACTCCTCATAGACTGCATGTGACAACCTTCTTGCTGTGAATCAACTCTGCCAGGTTGCAGGTGGAAACAGAGTCTTGATGGAGTTTCAAAATTGGTTCGGGAGTACCACAATGCGAATACCCGCTATGGAGAAGATTAATAGTTGATTTGAAGCTTTAGTTAAGCTTTGTAAAGAAAAGCTTTAGTGAATCGTTGGCAGCGCGCAATAGACAGTATGTTTTTTATGGCAACGACTTCGGCGAGTACATGTTGCATTGCAAAATTGAAACATTTGAAGCTTAAGCTTTATAAGCTTAAACAATGAGCTTAACAATTAACATAAAACTTAGCAATTTCTCTCTGAGAAAAAATGTCTTCACAAAGGGGCTTCCCGAGTGGTCCTCTACCTCTTGGGAGAGGTCCTTCATGATCTGAGGGTGCATCATGGGGTTCTTCACCACTAGGAACACACATGTATTGTTAGTTCATCGCAAGTTATCCCATAGAGCCCGTTCTTTCCAGGAGCTTCGCCTTTGTGCGACATGGTAAGTGATTGGAAGCTCTTGATCATCTCAGCTTTGCTTTGATACCATTGGTGCGCAGATCGGATGTTGTATGTGCATGTAGTGAATGTCGGAAGGTCCCCAAAAACAAAGAACTCTACAAAACCTTCATAAAAGTAAAAAGAGAGTTTGCATGACACGAGACAAAAAGACAAATTGGGTGCAATCTCCCCCCATGCCTTGTGTGAGCACTTTACAAGGTATGTATTTGTAGATTTATTTATCTCCAAGCTAAAAAATAGCCCACTTTATAAATAGCATATTTTTTTTGTTTGCTTTTTCCCAAATATAAAGTAAAGCATTTGGGCATCCAAAAGTCGGGCTGTGCCCAAATACAATGTCAAATAATGAAATATTAAACCGAGAGTCTATGCGCATACAAGATAATAAATATTTTGTCAAGCGCTTTAATAAATAAGTGTGCCTAAATAAATGTTGGCACCACGCTTTTAGTGATAAGGTGTGCACCTATAAAAAATAGTAAATCTTCTAGGCATTTTGAATTCACACCATCGCTCAGTGCTACCCAATGCCTCCACCACCTGCTCTACACATCAACTGAAGCATTCACAATTATTAGAGAATAATAAGATAAAACCCAACAAAAGTGAACACCTAGCAGTCTTTAGCTACAAATAATTAAATAGGTTGGAAATCTGTCATCTAACCTTAATTTAATTCGAGTGCGCACTCTAAACTCATAAACGTCCATTAATTTGATATGTATTTTGTGGAATCACTTGCTATGGAATCACCCACATGTGCATTAAATTAATCTGATGCCAAAAAAGAAAAGGTATCCTTGTCAACTTCTCACACAAGGAATCCACCTTGTGTACGAGCCCCGACAAATAAATATAGTTTTATGGAATCCACCGAAAAACCTCACGGAATCCACTGTGGAATATGCCTCTAGTTTACCAAATCCACCGAAAAACCTCGCAAAATCCATTGTGGAATATGCCTCCTGGCATAAGAAGAAGAAGAAAAAAAAGGAAAAAAGAGGAGAGGGAGAGAGAAGGAAAAGAGAGAAGAGAGGGGGAGAATAAAAGGAGAGAGAGAGAGAGAGAGAGAGAGAGAGAGAGAGAGAGAGAGAGAGAGAGAAGAGAGAGAGAAGAAAAGTGGGGGGAGAAAAAAAGGGGAGAGAGAACCAGGAGAGGAGAAAAATAAATTAAAATAGAAGGCAGAGAGAGAGAGAGAATTAGATGTAGGGAATTAGAGAGAGAGAGAGAGTAAAGAAAAGAATTAGAAACAGAGAGGAAAAAGAGGAGAGACAAAGACGAGAAACGGATTGTTGAGCGAAGTTGATGTGCGATAGCACGTCAACTTTGCTTGCCGCTTCAGGGCAATGAAACTACCACGAAGTGGCCTAGCCTAGTCTAAATTATATTGTTTCTTTTTAATATCTTCATTCTCATAATTTCAACACTCATGGAGTTAGAAGGTAGGATTATAAGGGTATGTAGAGCTTGGTAGCTACCAATTATTCCTTTAGTTTGGTTTTTGCATCGTTGAGAGGGAAAATGAGTATTGAAAGATTATTTGCATTTCACACTTGAACTTGCAATATAAGGGATTAAGATGTCCTTTAAGAATTTTATCACTAGTATGCATTGAAGACATCAGATTAGTTTTGTGGTTATATTGGTTAGTGGAAAAAGACCCTTTGTTTCGAAATTCCGCTAGACTCCCACAAGGAGTCATTTCTATTATCTCAAGGATACTATTGTGGTCCTAATGAGGAGAAACTTCTACAAAAATCCTTTTGCATTCATAGCAAGCCAATCATGTTGTGCTAAATGAGCTCAACATTGGGACACATTCCTATTATTTTAGGACTTTCGACTGACAAAGTGCTTAGGCTAGCTACTCACACAATTAATTAACTCGATGATTCACTTTGTAGTGAGATTGCTAGGCATTCCATCATGTATGATAGAAGCACATGGTAAAATCTATGATCCAAATGAGTGCAGTTTGATTCTCAACCCTCTACAATCTCCACATGCATGGGAGAAAGTATGGATATGGCAAGAGAGAGTTTGAAAAGAGGATGGAAGAGCTTTATTCACTTAGTCCCTCACACACACACACACACACACACACACACACTCTCTCTCTCTCTCTCTCTCTCTCTCTCTCTCTCTCTCTCTCTCTCTCTCTCAATGGAAGCAAGAAAGCGAATACACAAAGTTTGTACACACATGCATAGATTATTATATTATTTCTCATCCTATAAATACATAAAAGTTAGGGTTAGAATCTTTCCATCCCCCTTAGGTATCATGTCCTTTTAGCTAGTCATGGCTTCTATTCATGCTTGTAGACCTCATTCTATGGCTAGAAATTGACTAATATACTTGACAACTTCAAAGTATTTGTGACATCCTAAAGTCCCAAGATCAAAGCTCTGTGAACTGACAAAGGAAAATAATAATTAAAGGAAATATTTAAAAGCTTAAGAGCTTTTATTAAAGGAATCGATTCTACTTTTTCTCCTGCACATACTATGATGGAAATAAATTACATAGCTACCATGCAAAAAAAAGTCACGAGAAGGTAGTGAATGAATAGATCATCCAATTGCACATTGGAATAAACCATCAACATCTTTCACCTCACCCTCATTATCATCTTCCACCTCGTTAGCCCAAACACAAACATCGTCTCTAGTCCATTGCCATGCACCTAGAGATAGAACCACATCAATTCCTTCATCAAGCTTGAGATGAGATATACCCATTGATCACAAGAGAGATAGTTCATAAATGACGGCTTACTATAGACTTAGTGTCCTTCCAAGATCTTTCCTTTTTTCATGTCTTGACATTGCTAACATTTTATCCCCCTCCTAGTCAAGTGCTAGTGTAATCTACCAGCCTTGATTACGTGATGGATAACACTTTAGTAGTCGCCGAGGATTTACCTTCCAGCCCATCGCCATCTGTACTCTAACCAAAACGATTGGATTTTGTCCGGCTAGTTAACCCTAGGTCTACCTCGCAAGGGAAGCGTCTTGTTGTTACCCACGGAGGACCGACCTGAAGGTTCCTAATTGACCTAATAGTCATCTATCAACAACTAGCTCACATCCAGAGATGATCTTTGAGAGGCTTCTTGTTCGGAAGGAGCAACTGCCATTACCCTTGGTTCATGGAGTACAACACTTTTTTCCAGTAGCAAACTAATGATTTATGAAATCCCTTGCAGTGCTCTAGCACATATGCCATACCTTTCCCCTAAGATAATTTACAGTTCGGTTCTAAGACCAAACCCCTAGGCAAGTCAGTGAATCAGCCCTTCCTAGAGTTTCTTCCTAGCATTTGTTTTTGGGGAAACCTCCTTGCTAACCAAGATCACCCTACCATAGGACTGGATTCCTCGGGAATGCATCCACGCGCTTCCCTCTATGAAAGTTCTTAGTTATCTAATTATCTACCACATTATATGAAACATATAAAAATAGCTCCATTAATTTAAGATCCTTTTATGCACACTTGTTCATTCGTGTAATTTACTCACGGACATACAATCATAATAAAACAAATTCATTGATTATATTCTATAATGTGTGTTCTCCCACCCATACATGAGAAAATTTACAATTTCACGTGCTGCCACATCCAACGCATTTGCACGTCACCAAGATCAAATCCACCTATAGCTAGCATTTTGAGGTGTCCCAAGTAGAAGTTTGGCCATACAGGGGACCAGGTATTTCCTAGGTGTGTAAAGGATTTACTAGCAAGAGCCCCCTGGCACCCTAGCCACCTCCTACTTAATACGATCCCTGCTGAGAAACCTCTTGCCATCGGAGCTAGTCCATGCTTCTACAGTAGTAAAAAAAAAATCCCCTCTTAGTATGGGGATTCAGCACCTATCGTCAAGGGAGGTATAGGGCTCTTCAATATTTATCTGTTCCAATAGTTAATTCAATCAGGATCTAATCTCTACATAAGCGGAACGAAGGAGAAGTAGCGCAGTTTTGAAGAGTGTAGTGGATTGCTACTACAGATAACCAGGACTAACAGCCATGGAAGTGACTCCAACTTATATTCTGTTTGGGGAAAGCCAGTACCCGAATGTTTCTAGAGCCGAAGGATTAAATTAGCAGGTAATCAATCATTCAACTTTCAAGTGATGATTAATCTCGTAGCAATCGACCTTTGAATTTCACACAGTGAGCTCTTCCCCTTGGAATTCAACTAGGGGTATCTAGATTTTGGGGTCTCTAACTTCCCAGTTTAAGGTTTATGATGACATTCTTGTAACCCAAGTTTCTTGGCCTTAAGCCAATTTCTTTAACTTGAGTTATTTCTAGTCTTTAAAATCTTCTATCAAAGCTTCTAAATTAAAACTATATCGCTGGCTAGTTTCTTCAGGGTTTCGATCTTAGTAAAATCATCTTGAATTCTCTTTTTTTTTAAAAAATGGGGTTAACATTAAAATTCCTCATTATTTCTCTTGAACTCTAGGTTTTGATAGTTCCCCTAACAGTTTCTAGCCTATAATTTACTGGTGAATGCTCTAATATTACAATATTTCTTAAGAGACTTATCTTATTCCTATTGAATTTGAATATAAATTTTTAGAAAAACCTATGGTGTCCGGATTGGTAAAGGGTTGTTGTCTGTGCTCATGACTCCGTTAGTGACTCCTGCACTCGCAACTCCAACTGTTACTTTCACGTTGTCATGCCACTACATGCACACCGTGTAAAAAAATCTAGAGTGTGGCTTCCTTTTAGATTTAGAGAGCCAATTCCACTTTAGACATTAGTATTAGTGTCCATGATTCAAAATATTAGATTTTTTGGACAAGTTTTTAGTCAATTTTTGATATTCTAGATATTATCTCTTGTAAAAAAATCCATAAAACTATAGATAACTTCTAGATTATGAGGACACGTAAAAGAAAGCATGTAGCTTTCAGCCAATTTGAAAGGATTTTATGTTTAAAAAAAAGAGATTAGCGAAATTGCGCGACGTGCGATCACTGTTTTCAGGCAGTGAACATCACACCGAAAGTGGGAGATGAAGAAGGAGTGATTTGGCAGGATTCTGGCCAGGTGTCATGGTATTTAAACCCCCTTTCGAAGCCACTGGAGGCATCAGATTGGCGATTTGAGCAGCATAGAGGAAGATATTATTTTGTACACGTTTTTGTATATTAGAGTTATATTTTCTCATAATGCTGAAAGAAACTGGTAGGGTTCATCTCTGTTAGTATTCTTCTATATTTTCTAATTCTTTTTGGGAGTATTCTTCTACATCTTCAATCTCTTCGAACCCCTTCTCTTCCATCTACTCCTCTTCTTGAATCTACCTATACCCTGCTATCTCTTATCTTCAAGAACTCGGCTTAACACCTTCAACCCTTCTCTTATCTCTACCATCTTCGAAGTCAAAGCTCTTGAACCCCCATACATTCTTCTCTTGCCAAACCCCTGTGGTGACCTTCAACCCTACGCACTGCAACATTGGTGAACCCGACGTGAAGGTCAGTGTAAGAGAACTCCAAGATGGGGGATTCTTCAGGAGATACTCTACAACAATTGGTGCACATACTGCAGCAGACTTAGCAACAACAAATCCAAATGTTATAACAACAACAATAAAGGCAAGACGAAGAGAAGATTGATTCCACAGCTATTAAGGCCCTAGAGGAAGTTGGGCGTGAATTAAAACAATTTAATGGTCAAAATGTCTCTGTTTTTTTCGCTTATATGTTTAAAAAATGCTTTTCTTTGGTGTACCACAATATGCATGGAGTCGTTATTTTGCCAGACTAGCCAAGCATGGTCTTCAAGAAAGAATCCATGGTCTTTTTCAACAAGATGCAGATTGGGCTGCATTCAAAAAAGCCCTACGCGGAGAATTCTTCTTAGAAGACTCTGGCCTAATGACGAAGAAAAGTTTCACTGAATGGGTTAAAAAACCCAACAAAGGTTTAGCTGCAACAGCTCTATACCATGAGTTTGAAGGAATTCAACTTGAAGCAGTTAAAGAATTAATTGTAGCAATTGAAGCTGAAGATAAAGAAAACATGAATGCAAAAATTAAAGAAGTGAAAGCTGAAAATGTAATGGTCGGCTGGTCCAAACCAGATGGGCAGCCCACCTCTCAAAAAGAAGGCCGTCTACAACACATGCATGAGGAAGAAGAGGCTCAGTTCATTCCAAGCAATCACTACTCCCGTACGCATTGGGCAAGAGCAACAATGGAGACAGTCGTCAAAATTGGAGAAAGAGAAACACCATGTATTGCACTCTTAGACCATGGCTTGGAGATAAATGTCATGGCAAGGAGTCTCTATGAAAGTGGCGGATGGACCATAGATGTTGATCCAGGTTGGCAAATGAGAGCTGCAAACAACTCTTCTGGAGAATTATATGCTGCATGCCCTAATGTGTAGGTAACTATTGGAGACATAAAAGACAATTTTCACTTTTTTGTTCAAGACTCTTGTAGTTACCCTATCATTCTTTGGCAACCTTATATTTCTAAAGCCCACTTAGAAACAAAAGCTCTTGATGATGGTTCTTCCTATGCTCGAATCCGAAGCAAGGATAATAAACGAGTTGTCCAATTTCTTATTGTTTGTGTTAACAACCATCAAAACAGAGATTGACTGCGTGATTATCCTGTGCCTCCTAATGCCCGAGAGTTCAAGGGTTTTTGAGCTACACTACTATAAAGGGAGGCTATGGTAGTGCGTCATGTAAAAAGATTGAACCTCCTCATGCAATAGAAACTGTGTCTCTAGCAAATTTATATGTATATACAACTAATAGTATGGGCTGTTATAAGTCTCTTCCGGCCATGTCTAAGTCTGAAAGAAAATATTTATGTCATGTAAAAAGGGATCTGAAAACTTATGACATGATGGCTGAAAATGAAGATATTTTGGGCATTTTTTTTGGATTGATTACTACTGACACATTGGCTGAAATATATGCAGCTGCTCATGCAGAAAATTAGGCTGAAAATCAGTCCATAGAAGTATGTACATTGGATTTTTATCAAACAATTCAAGAATTTGTTGAACAGGAAGACAATGGTTTACTCAACAAGGCTGAAGCACAAGTAGAGACAAAATATAAGATAGTGGATAAGAAAGTCAAACCTGTGGTAGTCCCACTACCTCCTGAAAGTGAAGGGCTCGCTGATAGGGCAGCAAATCAACCAAGTCTTCGTGATCCTTCCAACATTGGCCACAAGTTCACATTTGAAAGTATAAAAAGAGCTCAAAATAGGTGAAAATTCTTTCCTTTCGTCGGCTGAAAAACTCTCTTTTATGCAAATGCTAATGAAACATGGAAAAGCTTTTGCTTTTCAACCAAGTGAAATAGGCTGTGTGGATCCAAATATTGTGGTTCCTATGGTCATTTTTACGGTCCCACATGTGCCTTGGAACCTCAAGCCCATTCCCATTCCAAGGGCGCATCTGCCCAAATTATTGGAACTTCTAAATGAGAAGATCAAAATGAAGATTTTAGAAGCTTCTTCAGCACCTTACTCAAACCGATGGTTTACTGTGCCTAAGAAAAATGGATCTTTACGATTCATTCAAGATATACAGCCTGTCAATCGTGTCACAATCCGAAATGCCAATTGTTGATGAATTTTCTGAAGCTTTTGCAGGTAGAAAAATTTATTCTATGGGAGACCTATATTCAGGATATGACCAATTTCAGCTTTCAATAGAAAGCCGAGACATTACCACAATGAAGACACCTCTTGGATTGGTCCACATATGCACTCTACCACAAGGTGCAACAAACTCCATAGCCTATATGATGAATGCCATGCACAAAGTCTTAAGGAACTTTATTCCACAACTTACTTTTCCATTTCTTGATGATGCACCTATCAAGGGATGTGAAGTCAATGAAAAGAATGAGGAGCTTGACAAAGATGGTTGTAGGACATTTGTAGTTAACCATATTTAAGATTGTGACAGGATTTTGATAAGGCTAGAAGAGGTACATCTTACCCTTTCTGGAGCTAAGTCGATTTTTGGAGTAGAAGAAGTCCTAGTGGTCGGTCATCTATGTGGCCCCTATGGACGCAAACCTTCTCCAATCAAGATAGATGCCATCAACAGAATGCAAGAAAAATGCACAAATGTTTCAGAGGTGAGAAGATTTCTTGGTGCATGTGTATTCTATCTCATATGCATATCACATTTTGCTCATGTAGCCGAAAATCTTTATCAATTATTAAGAAAAGGCCAAAGATTCTCTTGGAATAAAGAGCATACTCTCACTATGCGTAAATTAAAGAAGTTATTAATTTCAGCCCCCACTCTCAAAAGGACTGACTATTCATATGGTCAACCCATCATCCTTACTGTGGATACAAGTCCCATTGGGATAGGATGGGCTGTTGGCCAAGAGGATCTTGAAGGTAATAGGTATGCAATTCGTTTTGGAGCAAAAGTTATCAATGAACATCAAAGAAGGTATGCACAAGTAAAAAGGGAATTGTGGGGAGTTGTAACAACATTAAAGTGTGATCGTGAATACTTTATAGGTGCTTCCGTAGTGGTAGAAACTGATTGTCTTCCACTCTTGGGCATGATTGCCAACTGCTCTACACCCGACATTGCTATGCTAAGATGGATTGTATATATTAAGTCACTCAACCCCGAATTAAAGCATATTGTAGGAAAGGCAAATCCAGTTGTTGACATGCTATCATGTGCAAGATATGACAATGAAGAAGATCTGATGGAAGAAGATGAAGCTGAAGAATCTATACTTGCTGAATTTCATTCCATGGCTGTTGAAAATATCTTTTCAGTTACTGCATTTACTGGTCCAAAGCTGAAAACAATAGGATGGTCAACTCAAAGCCAGCATGCTCATTGCATTGCTGAAGTTCTAGTTCATTTCCTTGAAGAAGATTATGAAGAAGATTGGCTAAATATCGGCCAATATTTGAACACAATGAAGAAGAAGGAGACTTGGACTGATGAGGAGTTCAAACATATCAAGAGGAAAGCTTATGGCTTTTTTCTTAAAGAAGGACATATATGGAAGCACGCAAAGAAGAAGAAAGGAGCGCCTATCTGAGTTTAACAAAAGATTGCAACAACAGGTAATGAAGGAATTTCATGAAAGCCTGTGGGTTGGCCATAGAGGCATATGGGGAACCTGTAGTAAAGTTAAAGAAAAATATTGGTGGCAAAATATGTATCGGGACATAGCACATTTTGTTGAAACCTGTTATATGTGTCAAATGTATTCTATGGTCAAGCATCGAGATGGGTTATGACCAACTTATCCTTTGTCTATACATTATAGATGGGTTATTGATCTTGTAACCATGCCTACAGGAATATGGAATATGTGGTATTTAGTGCTTGCAAGAGAGGATCTAACCAATCAAGTTGAAGGCAAAGCCTTGACAACCAAATCCACTCAAGCAGTTTGTCATTTTTTGCTTGAAGAAGTGTTTTGTAGATATGGTTGTGTGGGTAAAGTAACTGCATATATAGGAGAGTTGGATGTTGATGAGACACGCAACTTCTTTGCTCAATTGGGTATTAAGTTGGCTTTAACTTCATCCTATAACCCTGAAGGCAATGGAAAGAGTGAGAGACGTCATCAACCTATTCTCAAAGCTCTAGCAAAGTCTTGTAGAGGAAAGGTCAAAGAATGGCCTAAAATGCTACCTTTTGCATTATGGGCTGACTGGACTACTCACAGTTCAGTGATAGCTATATACCAACTGAACTTATGCATGGACAATAACCAATTATGCCAATTGAAGAATCTATTCTCACATGGAGTCTTCTGCCTTGGGAGGAAGGCATCAGTAGAGAAGAGTTGCTGACTTTGCGCATATGCCAGCTAGAAATAAGGCCTGAGGATGTTCAAGCAACTATTGAGAAGCTAAAGACAACAAGACTAAAGAACAAAAGAAGATTTGATAAGCGACACCGACTTCGGCCAAGAGCAATTCAAGAAAATGACTGGGTGCTTATCTATGATAGCAGCCTAGACAATCAATACAGTGCTTCTAGGAAGATGGTAAAGCATTGGTTTGGCCCATATGTGGTAAAGGTCATTCATGACAATGCCACATATTCATTGGCTGAATTGGATGGAACAAGCATGAAGATACCCATAGCTAGAAAAAGAATCAAGCTCTTCAAATGAAGAGAAAGTTCAACATATGAGCTAGAAGACTTGAATATAATTCAAGAGCATGAAGACATAGAGGAAGAAGAAGAGGCATAAGATGAAGACATTAACATGGCAGAAGATACTTCTTCTGACACTACAAATCCGTAAGACTTTGGCGAATGCCAGAGGATGTGCAGGTTAGGAGGGGGTGAATGTCATGCCACTACCTGCACACTGTGTAAAAAAATCTAGAGTGTGGCTTCCTTTTAGATTTAGAGAGCCAATGCCACTTTAGACATTAGTATTAGTGTCCATGGTTCAAAATATTAGATTTTTTTGGGCAAGTTTTTAGTCAATTTTTGATATTCTAGATATTATCTCTTGTAAAAAAACTCTAAAACTATAGATAACTTCTAGATTAGGAGGACATGTAAAAGAAAGCATGTAGCTTTCAACCAATTTGAGAGGATTTTATGTTAAAAAAAGAGATTAGCGAAATCGCGTGATGCGCGATCGCTGTTTTCAAGTAGTGAACAACACTCCGAAAGTGGGAGATGAAGAAGGAGTGATCTGGCAGGATTCTGGCTAGGTGTCCTTGTATTTAACCCCCCTTTCGGAGCCATTGGAGGCATCAGATTGGCGATCTGAGCAGCATAGAGGAAGGTATTATTTTGTAGACGTTTTTGTCTATTAGAGTTATATTTTCTCATAATGCTGAAAGAAACTGACAGGCTTCATCTCTGTTAGTATTCTTCTATATTTTCTAGTTCTTTTTGGGAGTATTCTTCTACATCTTCAATCTCTTTGAACCCCTTCTCTTCCATCTACTCCTCTCCTTGAATTTACCTACACCTCGTTGTCTCTTATCTTCAAGAACTCGGCTTGAAACCTTCAACCCTTCTCGTATCTCTACCATCTTCCAAGTCAAAGCTCTTGAACCCCCATACATTCTTCTCTTGCCAAACCCCTGTGGTGACCTTCAACCCTATGCGCTGTGACAAGGTTGGCGGGGCCACTTGCGATTTCCCACTTTTGAATTCCTTCTTTTTGGGGCCATGATGGAGATATGACTTGTAGAAGTAGAAAAATATGACAATAATACCGGCTAGCAAAGGTGTAAGACTCTCAATAATGATGATGGTTATTGTGGGATCTGATAATTTAGGCCTCGTGGTGGATGGTTCTTCTTGCTTTGCGGAGAGAAATAATTCTCTCTCTCTCTATCCTTGTGGCAAGCAAGGGTAAGAACAAGAGTAGCCCTTTATCTAGTATAGAGAAAGAGCGAGAGAATATGTATGATCTCTCTCTCTCTAGTTGATAGAGTAGGGATGAGAGTAGAGCTATGAATTCTATCGGATAGGATTCTTTAGCGTCTTCTCTTCACGGATTAGAGTAGAACAGGATGAGAGACCTTCAGTGTATCCCCTCCTTAGGTTGAATAGGGTCTCCTTGTCTCATGGGTAGAGTCTCCTCCTCTCGAGTCGACGGAGTAAGGTCTCCTCCTTTTCGATCACCACTTCGTCCCCATCAGTGATTGCCTTCTTATTTTCCTTTTTTTTTTTGGTTATCCCCATGCCCTCAATTTATAATTTTGTAGGGGGGTGCTGATCAAGGCACGTTAATTTTTCTTTTTGTGTATTTTTTTTCGGGGGGGAGGGGGGGGGGGTTATTATCCTTCCCCGTCTACAACGCGATAGTGAGGACGATGCTGATGTCCACGATGATGAGGACGTCGTTGATTACATCGACATTCGACAAGCTATTATATAGCTTATAATCGATTATTTTCTGACGAAAAATCTCATATAATATATATGCTTCGTTTCATTTTAAGTATTAGGATATATATACTCTAAAGTATATAACTAACACATTCATTGTCTTAATTTTTTTTTTTTGGGGGGAGAGGCAAATTGTGAATTGAGAGGATGATTTTTAATTTCTTGCGGGTCAAAACAGCTAGCCCCATGACACTCATTTCATAAGGACACTATGTAGATAGTAGAGATGGTTGGTCAATTGATGAAGAGATCTCAGAGAAAAGGGGTTCTTTGATTATGCTAGAGAGAGGTGGGGTTGGTGGTGTTCTATTGGTGGTGATGAAGAAGGAAATGATTGTCACTGGAGGTGTATGA
Organism: Lygodium microphyllum; assembly: GCF_053477565.2. Classification (NCBI taxonomy): domain Eukaryota; kingdom Viridiplantae; phylum Streptophyta; class Polypodiopsida; order Schizaeales; family Lygodiaceae; genus Lygodium; species Lygodium microphyllum. Next base: position 112,106,793 of record NC_141141.1, on the reverse strand, counting down.
CAATCTAGAAAGTAGAAGATGTGGGCCACCAGTCTGGATGGTTTTAAATGCACTTGGTGTACTTATCATGTAGCCATGCTCTCCCTGAGGGGTATGTCTACATGCCTTGTGTAGTGTAGGATATGCATCTTGTGTAATCAGGAGCTGGGTTGAGTTCCAAGTGTCAAGAATCACATGGTGGGGGGACTTGCTTGAGTTGTAGTGCCAAACACACACTATGACACACAACAGGAAGCTCACTCAAGAAAATAAGAAGAGAGATAGAGGCCAAAACGTTTTCTTACTAGTTTTTTCTTCTTCTTCATATGTTATACACGTTTTCTTACTAGTTTTTTCTTCTTCTTCATATGTTATACAATGTACACAAAGTATAGATAAGATACAACATAAAGGAAAGTGGCCTATTAAGTCAAACAATGCTTAATTGACTATATAATTGGTTGGCGCTATATCTACGCTAGCTATAGGTATGTGTAACAAAATAAATATAATAAATGATAAGTCAATGGCCATATGAGGATCGTAATGACCATCAACGTGCTTAGTGTAGACGTGCAGAGGCAATCCATCATCAATGTCTGTATGTGTTGAGCATGCCATCTCAACACTCCCCCTCAAGCTTAACTCTATCTCTACAACTTCAAGTAAGTTTCAAAACTTTCAAACCTTCTCTACACCCAATGTCTTTGTGAAAATGTTAGCTATCTGATCTTGTGTGGTGCTGACATATACCAAGTCAATCTCTCCTGCCAGTACCTTCTCTCTCACAAAGTGATAGTGCACCTTAATGTGTTTTTTCCTAACATGGAACACTGGGTTCCTAACCAACCAATATGACGCTCAAACCCGGCTAGAACACCACAGTAGGCCGGTAGAGGACATCATAGCAGACCTAGAGGAAGAGAGAAAACTGGCATGTAGGGCTCTGCAAATCTTGGCTACATACAACCACGATCAGCAAACTAGGAACTTGCACTAGAGCTTAGAAATGTGAGAGATCTAGAGAGTGCTAGCCTTAGCAGGTACGAATCGGTCAAAGAGCAAGATAGCACTAGAAGGAGATCTCACACTAAGCAAACTCCTGAAAAAGCAGCTGCTAGATAACACGGCCATAGAACAAAGCATTGCGGCATTGGCAACAATTCTACTGATAGGGTTGGGAGTCAACTAAGGCTCTAAGAGTCAGCCGAAAATCCTTGTGGTAGCAAAATAGCTAGACAAATACCAAAGGATTGTTGCCAATGCCCATACAGCTAGAATTGTTGCCAATGCCCATACAGCTAGAAAACCCATACAGCAAAATAGCTACCAACAACCCATATAGCTTCGTGGAGCAATTTGAGTAGGTTTGTGAGGCCAATAGCCTCACTGACCCTACTCAATGCTCCCAAGCCTTTGGACTATGCTTAGGCAACAAGGGTTGGACCTAGTACACAAGTTTGGATGCTATGGAGCGTGCTGATTTCAAAGGCTTGAAAAATCTCTTCATTCAGAGATTTTCTGAACCTGGGTACTCTGACAACCTACTAGTGCGACTCATGAACGTCAAGTAGAGAGAGAAAGAGAATATTTGAGATTATGTGACCCATGTGAGGAGCCTCTTCAAGAGAATCCCAATGGGCGAGAGACCAACTGAAAGAGCGGTATCCAAGAATAGACCACCAATGTTCTTTGGGAAGGGAAGCCCCGTTGGCTATTTTGGCACCAAATGACGCTAACCCTACCATCCCTAGGAAGGAAATCAATCCTATAGGTATCCCTAGACCACCTGGACCCTACGGGACCCACCCACCAAGTGACACTCCAGTCCCATATGTGGACAAGCCTAGCAAAGATTAGCCTTATGTAAATCCATACATGTCGTATGATGAGGAAGGCAATGCTATCCTCATGGACTATTGACCACTACTAGTGATGGCCTTGGGTAGAGGAAGAGGCAAAGGCCTAGGAGGGCAAACCCAAAAACCAATCATGTGTTGGAGTTGCGGTCACCCATGATATATTTCTTCGCGATGCCCCGAGAGGGAGCAAGCAAACAGAGATAAGGCTGACCTGAGATGCACTGAGTGTGGAATCACTCATCTCTTTGTCAACAGAACTAGGAAAAGACCATCCTCTAGTTCAGCAAATGAGCCATCGGTTCCATTGGGGTTGTTTGGTGTCGAGACATCAAACAGGGAGGCCACACCTATCCCATTACATGTCATGACCCGTGCACAAACGAAGCAAGCTGGCTTATCATTGCCAGGGCCTAGAAACCTTGATGAAACCTCAGTTGGAAAAAAGATTCGAAGATGAAGGAAGAAGAGACTGGATGCCAAGGTCACCCTCAAAATCGAAAGTGCCACAACACTGCCGGTTGAAAGGGAATTCATTGACACAGAGGAAGAAACGTCGGCTCCACAGACAGCTAAGAAGGGAAGTGCTAGGGTTGGGGAGTACCCCAATCCAAAGTGCCAACTCAAAGCCATCAAGAAGATGAAGGAGTGGGTGAAGGAGGCCCACGAACACCTAAAGGATGATGAACCTATACTAGAGGTCGAGATCGATGATCTCTTAAGCATGAGCATGCCAATCTCTCCCCCATGACCAAGATCAAGGGAGGTGATGGCACCACAAGATGGGCCCCCAAACAAAGTCTAAATGCTTCGAGCCACCAAGCTAGTCAAGGCCATTGGCCAAGAATCACAGATTTAGAAGAGAGGTAGGTGGCTAGTAACCTCCTCAATACACTAGTGACCACCCCTCTAACTTTAAGCTTAGGCAACTTGCTTAAGCAGCACCACCAGACGTTATGGCTAGGGCTAGAGCTGAAGCAGTGGGTTGAAGAACCAAATGAGCCAGTTGCCACAAATTTTCCTAAGCATGATGCAGAAACTCAAATAGCGAGTCTGATGCTGCACTCCATACCCAAATCCCTACATATCAATGCCTTTTGGGAAGGCATGGAAATGCATGTAGTCCTACCGGTCTTAGCACTAGGGGATGTCACCAAAAAGGGAATCTTGGACACAGGGACAGGAGTGAGTATGCTAAGCCATGTGGTACAAACTTGGGGCAACCCACCAGTCGAGACTGCTAGATATAATGTCACACTGGCAAATGGAATGAAGGTGAAGCCATTCGGAGTGTTAAAAAATTGGCTAGTCAAGATTGTAGGGATCTAGTTCTTTGTTGACTTTATAGTAATGAAGGGAGTGGACTACGATATCTTGCTAGGCCGACCCTGGATGCACAACGCGAGAGTCGTAGAAGACTAGGGCAACAATCTTATCTTCTTAGGCAATCAAAAAAAAGCTGTGAGAGTGGAGATGGACACTTGAAAGACCACACCCATTGACCTAGACGCCATAGGGCAATGGACAGACTAGGAGATCTTATGGAGCTCTTATCAAATATATCATTTGCCCTGAGGATGAGCGAGACTGGATGCACATGCCTGCCACCATCGACCTAGCATTCTCAGATATTGAGGAGTACGAACAAACCATTAAGGAAACTGGTAAGTTCAAAGACACACCTTAGTGCCAGTCTGCATTATGACCCAGAGTCTACGTGGAATACCTGCTCAGGTTGCATTCTGAGTCCCAAGCAATAGATGTGAGCTCCAAGAGATCTTAGGATCTTTAACCAATTAGTTGGCTAGTAATCCAATGACGAACCTTAAGCCGCTCCAGGGTCTCTTGGATGAGCGTGAATGGTGATTGTCCAAGGTGCATGATTTGAACTTGAAGTACAATTGGGCCTTACTTCTCAACCAACAAGAAGGGGATAGTCAAAAAACCAGGAGAGTTAGGAGCAACTGGACAAAGACAGCTCCAATGAGGAATATGAGGACTATTGTTTCTTCAATGATGAGAGCGAAAAGGAAGTCGATACCCTAGAGTACGACACTAGGGGGAATATGATCGAACAAATACAAGTAGACCTCAGACCATGCAAGCAGGGTGCACTTAGAGGAGACAAAGGAGTCAGCACAAGGGTTGCAATTGAACTTGGTTGGAGCACATGGGTGCAATTGACTACGAGCAGGTAGGCCTAGCCTCGCCAAATGATGCACCATTGCTACGAATGAACTCACCTTCTGAGCTACGACCACTAGGGGAGATCCCCTCTTCTAGCAAAGACGGAGAGTTCGATTTTGAATCGGAAGTCAACTCAGATAGTGATCTTGAAATACCTCAGCCTCCCAAGACTAGATGCACTAAGGGGGACCTACCCATTCACCTACGATACCAATGATTAAGGGAGGAACAACAAATGCTGAGCAAAGAAACACGGACACAAGAACAACGAAAATCACAAGACCCATTAGGGCCAAAAACATTTCAAAAATGGCACTTGTAAGAAAATGATTAAGTTACTAATTAGTTGAGGTTTTAAAATAATGAACCCTCCAAATTTGGCCATTCAGACGTGATTAATGAGAGAATTTATTATTCATTTAAGAGGTTAGCCATTAAATACCTAAGGACGTTAACTCATGTCAGAGGTCACTTTTCGGCCATTATTCTTTCTTTTTGAATATTCTACTATCATGTTTCCCACCAAAATCACGCTTCTTTTTTTGTCTGCATTCATTTGAATCATCGTTCTCTCCTCTTCACTTTGTTTCTTAGTTCTTAAAGCAGATTTTACTCTGTCGTAAAATTTCTCACCAAAATCACGTCCGTTTCTTACCAGCAGCGTGCATTGGTCTCCCTTCGTCTCCTTTCACAAAATCTTGAGAAGGTGATCAACAATCAAAAGAGTCTCTACACAGAGGATCAATACCACTTACTTGTCGATTGAGCTATAGAGATATGGTCCTCCATGGACCTGAGACGAGATCATCTCATTAGTTTTCAGCAGACCCAACTAGGTTGGGACATCCAAGCCGCATCTTTACTTGGACCCCTAAGACATCCATTCTGTAAGATTTTGTTTCAACTAAATCCAAGCTTTTTCTTCAATCTCTTCAATTTGATTCATAAGAAAATGGGTAAAAGAGTCCCATGGTGTTGATGCAAATGTTTATTATTCAATTTTGTTTATTAAAATATAAAAAACATTAAACAAGTAATAGATAGAAGTATTAGTGATATTGTGTATCATATCAAATTTAGGACTAAGATGATTTTATGTGTGCAGGATGCTTCAAAGAATATGAAGGATACAACTTCTTACTTGATATTAGCTCTTGGGAGTATTTTTCTCATCATACCCTCAACTATGATTAGCACTATGGGGTTTCAAGTTTCAATATCTTCAATTGTGATTCTTATTAGCACTATCAGATTTCAATACCTAAATGGTGGCTTGATGTCATGGGATGATACTACTCATGCTATCATATCCTAGCAAATTCCTTAAGATCTCTTCCCTTGATTTGTAAGAAGAAATAGAAAAGACTTGACTCTATTTCTTTCTCTCAGAACTCTGATTCTAATGCGGACTGATTTTATAATTGAAAGCATCACTACATTATTGATGCTTTATCATTGTATATCTTTTTTCAAATGTAATATATCTCAATTTCACAAAAAAAGACCATCAAAATAATCTTTGTGATTATAGATCTCCTTTACTCTATAGCATTCATGATCTTATTTATTTTTTAAAAATAGTTTAAAGAGTATTGTATGATGTTAAACAAAGTTCTCTACATGAAATAACATGAACTTTTGACAAGTCAATGAAGTTAGATAAATAAATAACATGAACTTCCTTGAGCAGAAGAGCAAAAAAGAGCCTAAAAAAGACCCCAAAAATCACAAAAAAATCACCCAAAAATAGCATGTCCGATACGGCGCGAAAATGGGGTGTCCGAATAGCTCGGACACCCCATTTTCGCGCCGTATCGGACATGCTATTTTTCGCGCTGTATCGGACATGGTATTTTTCGCGTCGTATCGGACATGATCGAACACCCCCCTTGTAATGACTTATTTTTTGTGAGACCTTAAACCCATTAAAAATTTCAAAAAAAAATCCATAAGTTTATTAAGCTCTTAAAAATTTTAGAAAATTTTTAAGATTTTTTTGAGCTTCTTTACTATTTTAAAACAAATTTTTAGTAAAAAAGAGCCTAAAAAAGACCCCAAAAATCACCAAAAAAAAATCACCCAAAAATAGCGCTGCTCGGACACCCCATTTTCGTGCTGTATCAGACATGCTATTTTTGGGTGATTTTTTTGTGATTTTTGGGGGTCTTTTTTAGGCTCTTTTTTACTAAAAATTTGTTTTAAAATAGTAAAGAAGCTCAAAAAAATCTTTAAAAAAATCTAAATTTTTTTAAGAGCCTAATAAACTTATAGATTTTTTTTTTGGAATTTTTTTGATGGGTTTAAGGTATCACAAAAAATAAGTCATTACAAGGGGGGTGTCCGAGCAGCTTTGAAGGACCCCTACGGAGATTTTGTTGTGCCACTCTTGCACCATATCAACTCATCCACAATACGGAGTGAGAAGTATAGTACCAAACATTATGCTTTTTGCCACGCTTGCGCCGTATGAGCTGCTCCACGATACAACGTGAATATGACCCTGCGAAAATTTGGCTTTGTTGCTCTCGTGTCATATCAACTTATTCTCACATGGTTGACTTTATGACTTTATGAATTATTCTTACATTGTTGCTGCTCATGCTCATAAGATCACCCTAATGAACAAAGATTTTAATATGATTAGCAAAATAAGGTACCGAGGATGATGTTTGTAAGAGAAAAATCGATGTACTTGGACCTGTTAATTATAAGAGAATGGGTGAGGTGTATGGGCAAATGGTTATCAATGTTTCTTGCACTTCTGAGGAAGAGGACTATCTTAGCATATCTCATGAGGACAAGTCCATGCTAGTTGTAAAAAGGATTTTTAATTGTTAGATTCTGTAGCTTATTATTGCATAAGGTAAGGCATTTTGACTCTAAAATTTTTTAGTATATAGAATAATTGTGCTATTGATTGCAAATAACACCCCTTTATTTTTGCTATTAGCTTTAGGACATTGATTGCATCTCTTAGCCAATAAATCTCTAAAATTATGTGTATTGTTGATCCACAATTATCAATGGAATTTTTTTTAAGATTTGGTTCAAATATAGCAATGTCTTTCAAAGATTTTGATTCCATCACAACTACCATATTTTTTTTAGTTACATTGGATACACTCACCAGAGAAATTATCCTCATGAACTCTCTAAGTGGTATCCATGGCCAAGGAAGAATGTGGGTTGAATGGAATACTGCTTGCTTTTTGGTTAATTATTTATTTTATTTGATTGTCTATTTTAGTTACATGTTTCCATTTGCAGTGCTGGCAGGCTCATGACTACCTTCTTGGACACCACATATGAGGATATTGTTGATCCTAGAAAACCATATAACTCTCTCTAACAAGAAATACCATCGCAAAGACACAAAGTCATACATATACTTGTGGAAAGAGAGTGCTTTTCAAATGTCTGCAGGACAATAGATTCAAAGATACTCAAGATAGATGGAGTGAATGCAAGTCTCTTTCATATTGTTGGTTTTTTTAGGGACCCTTTTTTACCAACTTGTCACATTTTTTCTCGTAGTGCTAAGATTACCCTAACTCATATATGCGATGGATAAGGGAGCAATATATTGAGTTGATTTTGGATAGGGTAATCACCCTAGTTGATTCCGATTCCCCTCCACAAAGCCATGAAACATGCATAATAAAAGAACCCACAATCTGATCAGCATAGATAATGTCTGTGAACACCTTATGAATCGCATGGAAGGTTCCACTTAAGCTTTCCATAGGTTGCCATTCCGTACTTGTTGATAGAAATATATCTATAACCAAGAATTCATTATTAGTACTTGCTTAAATGAAAAAAAAAAAACGTTATCAACTCAAGTCTTACAATGTGTTTGCTGTGAAACATACTCATTTGGAGGCAAGTGGATATCCTTCACCATATAAACATGTTGCAGTTTGATAAACCACCCTTCATGCATAATTTTGAAAGAAATGATACGTCCCTTCTAGTGATGTTTAATATCCTCTCATTTTTTTCTTTTCACCTTGTGAGAGTCCTTGCAAGAGGGCAGCATGGCAACCTAATCGTTTATACTAAAGATCTTTGGCTCCCAATTTTCATCAACTCTGCTATAGACAGTGCAAGAGTTTACTAAACGAGAAGAGCGCCTTCTGGATGCCATACTTAAATTAAATTCGCAGAGAAAGAAGCTCATCGAGAAAGATGAATGAACTAAAAAGCAGAGAAAGAAGCTCACTAAGAAAGGTGAATGAACTAAAAAGGAATACTAAGAAGACTAATGAAAATTTATTGGGTGCCAAAAAGTTTTTGACTTTCAAAAAAATCATCATTAACTTCACAGCAACTTTATTATGTCATTTGTCAAATTTTATAAGTAAATAAGGACTTCGGGACTACCAAAACATGTCAGACATTGGAGATTTTGGCTAAAAAGGAGGAGAGAATCACGAAGTGGACTCTACTATCTCCAAAAAAGAGGAGACGAGAATACCATATTCTTACACACGTGGCAAACTCTCTTTGGTCCTTTTCTTAATCCCGTGATTAACAAAAGTGCATTTTTTGAAGCGTTTTCAGCCCTAATGTACCAAAACGGTTCACAAAGTTGAAAAAGGGAGATAGGGTGGTGATCTTGCTGGGAGCCAAATGACAAGGTCAAGCAAGGGAACCCATCGAGGGACCCGCCAAGGTCAAGGAGGTCAATTTAGTTAGGGAAGGGGAGACCCCATGACCTATCTTTATAGCCAATGACTTGGCTGAGCAAGATGAGGCAAGTCTCATTACTCTCTTGCGAGAGTATGTAGACATCTTTGCTTGGTCCCTAGAAGAGCTCAAAGGGGTAGACCCGAGTGTAGTGACTCACAACACACCCATGACACCTGACAACACTGGTCAAATAGCGACCGTGTTCCATGAATCCAAAGCACTCTCACCCTGTTAAGAAATAAACTGAAAATTTGATGAGAGTGGGATTTATCTATGAAATTCAACACACGGACTGGGTCTCACCCATAGTCATCGTCCTAGAGAAAAATGGGAAGATTTGAGTGTGTGTCAATTACAAGAAGGTGAATGCAACTACAAGAAGAGATAATTACCCACTACCATACATCGAGCACATGCTAGAGAGAGTGGCTGGCAAGAAGCCTACAGTTTCCTGGACGGCTTCTCAGGATACAATCAGGTGCAAACGCATCCTAACGATAGGCATAAGATGGCATTCGCCACTAAATGGAGAGTCTTTGCCTACATAGTCATGCCTTTTGGATTGACTAACACACCAGCCACTTTCCAATGACTAATATGTACAATATTCAAAGACATGTTGCTGAAGGAGTTAGAAGTCTTCATGGATGACTTTTGCGTTCACTTTGCTTATTGGCAAGAATGCTTAGGCAGGCTCCGAGCGGTCTTTGAATGATGTCGACTGTACCGCCTCTCATTGAACCCCTTGAAATGCCAGTTCGGGGTGAAGCATGGATGTGTCCTAGGACATGTGGTGTCAAAGAATGTCATTGCCCACAGATTTCTCAAAGATCAAGGTCATTGTCGATCTTATACCCCTAGAAGCTGATTACAGGGGTGTTGAGTGCTTCTTAGGACATATCGGGTACTATCGATGGTTTGTGTTAAATTACACATTGATTGCTAGACCTCTATATACGATGTTGGTTGTATTTGAATGGACCGTAGAGTGCCAATGTGCATATGAGAAACTAAAAAAGGCTCTAACCACTGCTCCGATACTACGAGCCCTAGATTGGACACTCACATTGTATTTACACCCAACTTGCAAGCCATCCAAATAGAAAGGATGGATACAAGATGTGATAACATGTTAGGCCTTTTGGTCATCCCAGAAAATCTTGTGAAGCACAAGTCAAAACCAAAAGGCTACTAGAAAATAACACATAAGTATCATGTTGGTGGCAATATAATTGGAGTAGAGCAAGCAATATACAACAAAGGAGCAGCCACATCAAGGAGGATAACATTTGCTACAATCATGGAAGATATCTGCCATAAGCAAAATCCTCAAACATGGACTACATGACAGATACGCCAAATGTGCCAGAGAGCTATCCATCTAAGAAATCAGAAAAGGCAAGCATAATCCAAATGCAAATAAGGCAATGAAGGCGTCTTACCCAAAACCCAAGAACAAATGGACATTTGCTATTGGCGAGTTGTTGAGGTCCACACATCGAAAACTAAGCTCCAAATCTATCTCACCAAAGAGCAAGAGATAAAAAGGTGACTGCACATCGATGCTTCGAAATTCACCGTAGGAGTTGTGTTGTGCCACCCTAGTGAACACAACCTGGATTATCCAGTGAGCTTTGCTAGCAAACAACTCACTGAGACTGAAATGAATTACTCAACAATGGAAAGTGAGGGCTTGGCCATGGTATTTGCTGTGAAGAAATTTCAACATTATCTTTTGGCTATGCCTTTTACTTTCTTTATTGACCATCAAGCCTTGTTGTATCTGGTTAATAAACCATGCACCACAGGACACATTGCTAGATGGCTTCTTTTACTTTTGGACTTTGACTTCTCCATGGTAGTGCGCAAAGGGAAGTAACATTACAAGGCATTGAGGATGAACTACCAGATGCACACCTATTCCACTTATCCAATGAAAAAGGTTTGTTTAAAGCTAACTTGACACCGTATTGGGCATTGGACATAGTTCAAGTGCTTCAGCACGGATTAGCGGAACAACTGATAGAAAAGGCCCGCCTTAGGCATCTTATCTTGAAAATCCAACCCTATCAGTTGATAGTGGGCCGACTTTATAGGTTGGGGCAAGACGGGTTGCTGCTCAGATGCGTGTGTGAGCATGAGATGCATGACATACTGACGGAGGCACATGATGGAATTGCAGGAGGACATTTCAGTGGAGATGTGACAACTCACAAGGTGTTGCAGTCCCAGCTGTGGTGGCCTACCCTTTTCCGAGATATGCGATGTGATTCGTGAAGCATTGTGATGAGTGCCAACAAACTAAAGTCCCTATTCATAAAGATTGCATGGAGCTAATCCCAATTATCACATGACAACCCTTCGAGAAATGGGGGATTGACTTCATCGGACCCATTAGTCCTACGCCACAATATTCAGAGGCTAAGTACATCATTGTGGCCACGGACTATCTAGCCAAATGGGCAGAAGCACAAGCTACGAGAAAGAATGACCCTAGGACCACCACTAAGTTCCTATGGGAGCAAGTGATCTCACGATTTGGCTGCCCCATCGAATTAGTTAGTGACCGAGGCACACACTTCATCAACAAAGTGATAACTCACCTCATGTCCTCCTTCCTAATCATCCATCATAAATCCTCTCCTTACTACCCTTAGGAAAATGGTCAAGCCAAGTCGACAAATAAAATCTTGGTAAATGCCATGATCAAGGTCGTCTCTGTGTCACACAGTGATTGGGATAAAAAATTGATGGCGGCCTTTGTGGGCCTACTGCATGGCTTACAAGACATCGGTAGGAAGACCCCCTTTAGATTGACATATGGTACTGAGGCAATCCTTCACTAGGAATTCTTCGTACCAAGCCTGAGGATAGCCCTTCAAGAAAGATGGGATGGCAAGGAGGCATGGACAATACACTTGATTGAACTCGAACACTTAACGGAAACCCGACTTCTAGCCACCCATGCACTCATATGTGAGAAGTCAAGACACAAAAGTTGGTTTGACAAGCATGTCAAGTGGTGCAACTTTGAATAGGGTGACTTAGTACTGTTGTACTTGGTCAAGGGACAAAAGCAAAAGTTGAAGTTTCGAGGGCCAGGACCTTTTAAGGTTCAAACCATAAGCCGAACTCGCAACGTCGAGTTGGAAACCCTAGAGGGTGAGGGCATAGGCTTCTTTAATGGAAGCTGCATAAAGAAGTATTTCCCTCCCACTCATCCATTGCATGAGCCCCCAATGCTAGCACCCCCTATCCATGTATGAGGAGCCACTATCACTGAGGTGGACAGTGAGGATGAGGAAGCAGTGCCACCAGCTTACCTACGCATGATGGTCACTACTAAATGCATATGCACCATCGACACATTGATCAATGAGGGAGCCAATTTTAACATCTTGACTCATGACCATTGGAACCAAATTGGCAAACCATAGTTGCAACGCACTATTGCTAATCTCACCCCTTATGGAGTCCAACCCTAGACACCTTTGGAAAAGTGCAAGGTTGTAGTTTCTATCGAGTCTGAAAGCATGCCAATAATCTTCTATGTGTTGCTCAACACTAAGAATTCAGGCACGGAATCACTGCTAGGATGAACTTTCAAGAAGCAAGCCTCTTGCCATGTCGACTATGAGTTGCAGCATATCCACCTAGCCATGGGTAACATCTACATAGTTACAGCTTTTAGCAAAGGCGGTGTGACTCTTTCCAAGTCCACAGGGTTGGGACTTGTCACAATCTACCCAGCCTCTAGGCTAGAAACCCACTAGGACCAACACTGAAGCCCATGAATCAGTTCAATTGGGTACCTAAACAGAGAGTGCAACCTAGGAATACAAACATGTGGCCTTACAAGGCTAAGGATTCATACCCAAAACCCAAGAGACCAAGACAAAATTATAAACATCGGCGTATGGTCAAGCCACAATGGGCCCGGAAGGCCTTGTTGCAAGCGCAAGGCTACTATGTGGGTAACACCTCAATTTGGTTGCCTAAACCCCAAACATCCAAAGGCACTACTCAAACGCCATCCTCAAGCTTGCCCACAAACGTCCCGTTAGAACCACTCAAACCACAAGTGACTCAAGCCGCTAAATCCATGGAACCTCTAAAGCCTAGCTCAAAAGAGCATAAGCCAATGTATCAGCCAAAACCACAATCTGTTACTAACAAATCAACCCCATCTAGCGCCCCCCCTTGACTCTCAAATATGCCAAATAGTGTGTCACCTGCAGCCAAAACCATGCCCATCAAACATAATGCCAAGCTACAAACTCGTGAGCAAACCAAGCGACAACCATTAGCTACTAACCTCTCTAGCACTGTCAAACCTCAACCATCTAGTGGGCTTAGACCCTCTTATGAGCAGCACTCAATTCTAACCTTGGCCGCAGATTTAGCTGCAAATACTAGGAACGACTTGGCTGCTTGCCTCCGATGCTTGGAAGCTACTTTCATGTCATTGGCTAAAAGCTACGATTGACTAGATCTAGGACTCTTGGAAGAACCTATAGCGACAGAAGTGCGAACTCTCTCTTGCTCTTGGGAGGAGTCGGAATTTGTATTCCTTAAAGCTTTTGAAGTAGTTGTAAAGTTAATTGCAATCAAGGTATCCAAGGAACAAGCGACCAAACATCGTCTCATCACATCATATAGCAAGAGCACGATCATGGCCATGAACTAGAAAATCGAAAAGTTACAATGGCTTACTGACAAAAATTCCCCCTTCTTGCAGAAATGGTACGCTCTACGATTGTAATGGGAGCTAGAGGGATGCCAAATAATGACCAATGCTGAACAATGACATACAATCAAAGCATCTAAAAATGACCCAACCTATGTCACTCCAACTTCATTTAGGGCGTTGACTACTCTCCATAATCGACCCGTGGAAGACTACATTAAAGAACACCCTTATCTAGATCACATCCTCTCCAAGGAGGAGTTGCACATTGCTAGCAGAGTGGCCTCTGGTGACTTCTTACTTGATGTCCTCACTTACATTACACATCTAGGCATCTGTTCTTTCAATATGGACAGCTATGCTTGGTTAGAATATAATCCGAGTTTCTATGCTTGGCTCATGCGAAAGTAAAACACTAATATTATGCGCTAAAGACCCTTCATCCTCTAACCAATTCATCCTAGGAAGGATTCTTTTCATTGCAAAGGGGGAAGGGGTAAGGTGAATCAAACCAAATAAGGGTTAGGTGAATCAAACCAAACACATAAAGAAAACAATAAAGGAAAAGCACACATTGCAAGGGTAAAATTCAACAACTTGTGATTAAGAAAAAGGTCGATAAAAGTTAAAATCAATAAACTATTGGAAGGAAAAGTCTACTTTTGCACATAAGCATTTCAGTTCAATAAGCATGTAGTCATTTCATGTTGCTTATTCTGAAAACCACTAATGGTGAATATGGCTTCATGACAGGCACCCATCATGGCAGGCCAAGAAAAGGCTAGCAAACTGCCTTTTTGAGAGGAAGAACAAGCAAAATATGGACTTTCGATGGAAACGCGAGCCTTCAACCAGTTCAAATTCCAGCATATCTTCAACTTAGATGATGTGGCCATGGAAGAACGGGCAATATGACACATCATCAAGCAATGAAATCTGTAGAAATACGTGGAAGAAGTGAGTTGGGGAGTGGACTACTTCCACTATGCAGAGTTCTTGAGGACTTTTCACAGAAACCGTGGCACCATAACCGTGCATGAGGGGGAGGCAACTCGCCAAGTGCAGATTGAATTGACCCTAGAGCTAGTGGAAAAGGCATTGGGCCTAGCAAACAAAGTAGAAAGGAAGACAAAAAGAGAGTATATGCCTTACTAGGGATGGACAAGGTAAAAATCCACACCAATGATGCCATCAACTTGCAAGACATTCCTGATCCCAAAATCCAACTCCAAGCCAAGTGGTATTTTCTAGCCAAAGATACAACTCCATCATGAGTTGCATCATTGTCCCCCTGCTAGAGATTGTCGCAGCAAAGTCATTGGATGAGGTCAACCTCAATGGGTTTGTGAGAAAGACCATTGAGACCTCAGCAAAAGCCTTGGCAATAAGAGGGAAGCCCATTGAAGGAGAATCTCCCGCCACCAAAGCTAAAAGGAAAGCTTTGTCTTCAAAGGCTGCAACCATTGGATTTGGTGGGGTCTTCACCGCAATCATCAATGAAGCCTTGGAACAAGGGAAGAAAGAAGGAGGAGAGGGGGTGGATGAAACACCAAGCAAGTCGCCACCTCACTAGGAATAGGAGGCATAGTCCAGTGAGAGGATGCTAAGCGAAAAGGAGGAAAGTAAGGAACAAGAAGAGCAAACTAGCCGAGGAAAGGCTAGGAAAATGAAAAAGAAAACTGCATAGGAACAACAGGAAGAGGAGACAAGAAAATGCAGACTTGCAAAAGGCCCGTAGTCTAGAAAGGCCGAGGAGGAAAGGAAGAGAAAGCAGGAATGGGAGGAGGAGGAGCTGAGAAAAAAAGAGGAGGAAGACATTGCCCTTGCCACGCGCAAGTCCATTGAGCAGTAGTCCAGGCATGATGAGCCAGAATCCACGAGCCCCATTAGAGATGAAGGGCCTAGCTCAAGTGCCTGTGTGCCTAAGTTCGTGCCACCTGTAGTGCAAGAAGGCAAGGGCAAGGCCCTGATCACCCCCATGCCCACCCTTCTGATGCTTGCCATCACCACCTCCATCTCCACCAACCTTCGTCCCCACAATAGAGAGGCCACTTGAAGAGTACGATGAGTACATCAAAGAGCTCCTCTCTCAACTAGAGAGAGCCTAGGAGGAGAAGAGAACTGCAATAGCAGATCTTGAAGTGGAAAAGGAAGCCATGGCGGCATCCCAGCTGGACAGAACATGCCAAATGGCCATGGTCCAAAGAGAAATCAATGAGCTAAAAGAGTAGCTACAAGCTGAGGAAGAGACAGAAGATGAATGGTAGGCACGATTGAATGGAGAAACCGAGGTCATACAATGCCTACGACATCACAGTGAAGAGATTGTGGCACTCTATAAAGGTCTACAAGCTCAAATGGAGAAACTCACTAAAGCCACAGAAGAGCTGGAGGAGCTGAGGGAGAAAAGAGCTCGCATGTGTGAAATAGAGATGGAGAGACTAACCCAAGAGGCTACCTCAGCACAGGAGGAGTAGCAATAGCTAAGGGCAGAAATGGAAGACCAAGAACGGAGGCTGAAAGTACTAGCCTAGAGGCAGGGGGAAAGCCTTGAAGACATGAACAAGAGGGTGAAGAAATGGGCCAATCATAACGAAAAAAGGGTCAAAGATTTGGCGCATTGCCTCGCTCAAGTTGAAAAAGAAAATATACTTGTCGAAAGCAGAGTGGAGGTCGCCCAAGTGAGCTTCCACACCCAACAACATGCCTTCCTAGAAACCCTATTGGATGTCACCGAGGCAATGGAGGGAGCATCCGTGGAGGCAATGAAAAAGAAACTGGGAATGGCTCGTAGGGCACTGAAGGCTGGACTGCAGATGCCGCCACAACCTAGTGGAGTTGGCCCAAGCCTGGAAGAACAATGCCATTATCTCCTATTGGCAAGACTAACCTCAGAGGAAGTGGACACACTCGGGTTCCTCGAAGAGGAGTAGCAAGAGCCAAGCCGAGAAAGGGAGGTGGACATGAACTTTGAAATGGGACCACATGAAGACGAGCTTGTCCCACAACCTCCTTCCCCGAGGCTTGAAGAGCAACAACACGCAGCCACCTCCGCAAAAAGAAAGGCGGCACTAAGAGAAATAAGAAAGAGAATGGTGGAGGAGACAAGGAGAAAATGGAGCACCAGGGGAGTAAGGGCACCCCAGGCACCTATCCCACCATGTGCGGACGATACCCCATCAAGAATTTACGGCAACCTCATAATTTGGGAGAGGCAAGAAATGGCTAGGAGCCCCTTTGACCTCAACTTCCAATTCCCCACCACCCTGCATAGAGTGTTACCTATCAAGGTGGTGGAGGAGGTGATTAACATTGGAAGCAGGCTCGGACAAAGATGGTTGGAGGAGAGAGTAGAACCCCACATTATGGGCCACAGAAGACACTGAATTTTGAAAAAATAAAGTTTTTGAAGTACCACGGTCTATGCCTAGCTACGAATGCCAACCTACATGGAAAAGAAGGGTATGTGAAACCAACCTAGACACTTGGATGGCCTTTTACAACACTCAACCCTTCGAGTGGAACGACCCAACCTTTATGCCTTACCTCGAAGGGTGGGAGTGGATTTTGACTCTAGTGTCCACGGCCATTATGATTTCCCTGTAATATATAATCCTCACTATACTACATATGAAGATGCCCTCATCTTTACGTTAGAAAACTTGTATGATACTCTAATCCAATTCACTAACCGATTCACTTCATGCCTTGACCCCGCCTTTATTACCACTTGTCATTACCTAAGATTTCTTAGGATACTCCTTAGGCAAGACCCTACCCTGCAGGAGCGCGGCCTCCCAGTGCTCCATTTTGATCCTAATGCTATAGATAGTTGTGCAATGGCTCAGCTAATGATGTGAGCCACTCTATTACCTTAATTTTGCTTAACTCTACTAGAGGAAATGAATGATAGCCACTTCACCCGCTGCAATCATCCATTTCTCTCTACCACCACCCTTCAAGTCTGCCTAAACCTCAAGGGGTATCTCTAAAGCCATTGATTCCTTAGTAAATCTATTAAGCCCCCTTCTACGAAGATCAAACTTCTGTCACGACTATGTAACTTTATTATTATTATTATTTAAAAAAGAAATAAAAATGGAAAAAATATCACACGTCGCCATTGCAAATTGCACATCCACCATAGCCATTGCACCTAGGGGTCCTCAAGTTAGGTGCGTCCAATGGCTTCGGTTGGCCGGCTCTGTTCCTAACCCCCTAGCCTCATTTTGACCCCCCACGTCACGATTAGGGTAGCACATCAAGGACAGGACACACCCAGGGAGGTAACACTTTACATGTGGTTAGACATTGAGGGATGAAATGATGAATGGGTTGCCTCTTACCCATCCAACCTCCAATCCTCACTAAGAGAACTAAAGAGGGGCACCACCTAGCCAAAGGGAGGATGGGCTAGGACATCCCTTCTCTCAAAGATAATCAAAAGAACCAAGACACAAATTTACAAGAGAGAATATATGTACTAGACACCATATTAGAATATGAGAGAGAAAGAGAGATGAGAGGAGAGGGAGACAAGAGGAGAAGAGGTAGAGGAAGCTTGCCATTATGTATTCATGGAATGAGAAGATGAGAAGAGAGGGAGACAAGAGGAGAAGAGGTAGAGGAAGCTTGCCATTATGCTACATAATAAAAGAACTTACTCATAGCTTACCTTAAAGAGGTAGACTAGCATGAGGGTATTCTAGAGTGCTCTCATGTGCTTGTCATTCTCCTTCTCTCCCTTCTCCCATTCTCCATGGGCTCTTTATATAGCCTCCATGAGGGATTAGATTAAGCTAATATTTTTTATTAACATAATCCTAGATGATGTATGGCATCTTTGAAAATATGGAGAATAGTGGGTGGGACAAGTCCCCACCTTGGTCATCATGCAAGAAGCCAAGGGTAGTGGTTGACAAAATAGAGAAAGGGAGCTAGATTACAAGAGGTGGGTGTCCAAAGCACATTATTATAATATATTTACAAGAAGAATACAATGGAAAGTTGATGTGGTGAAAGAGAGAAGAAAATTGCATGTAGCCAGCAGTCTGTGCCAAATCGATGAAGAATCTGAAAAAAAATTCTTCTGCAACTTTGTAGACCAGGTCTAAAACCGATCGGATAGCGCAGGAATTTTCTTAAAATTCACGTTTCCTTGGGAGTTATTGAGATTATAAAAAATGGCTTCCAAAAGCTGCTTTGAATTTAGTCTCCCATATATATATAAATACATGTAAGCATGTGACAAAAGGGGTCCATGCTTGTAAGCTTTTGTGTAAGATCCAAATGACACCATGATGTGGATATTGACTTGTGTACTAGGGTGAGATGTCCTCTAATGATGGTGATAGATTCCAAATCTTAGTGATGCAGGCGGAACCCATGTGTAGTTGGAGGCTAGTCCTTTGAAAAATCTATGCACTCACTCAACTCCTAGGTGTAATCCATTTCCATCTTCATTAAGATAACCATCCCTTTTACCCTTTACATTGACATCCCTCCTAAGAACTTGTTCCCCCCATTTTCTAGAGTTATCATAATCAAGAAGAAATGTAGAATACCTAGTGCTTGAAGAGTAAACCCAAAGTGATATGGTAAAGCTCTTGATAGGGGTTTCGGCCAAATTCTGTGGTGGAAATCCTGTTTGTAAAAAACCCGAATCAACATGTCACCCTAAGCTCCATCCCACTAGCATGCGCACAATGCACCACATGATTGTTGAGATATCTACAATCACACCCACTATGGTCTCTTTGTATGAGGCAGTTCTGCGCTTAGGACATGCAGGCTGCAGTTATCCCATATGCACAGAGAGGGAAACTACTACCCATCCAACAACTATAAAGCATTGTAATTGACTACCATTTTTCATATGGAATGAATACAATGTCAGTTAGCTTTGTACTTTAAATTAAGTGTCTTGCCTTTGTTAGTCCTACACAAGATTGTGTTTATGAGTCCAAGCTACCATCTTGGAACCTAATTCACTTGTGTAATAGTTGGTCTTCAGTCCCTGGTCAATGTCATCATGAGTTCACTCTATACCTACAAGCTGCCATAGCCATGCTCTAGATTCACATCTTTCACATGGTATTAGAGCTTAGTTGAGCATGGCTTAGCATGTCTCAGGTCTCCTCTCTGCTCCTTCAGCTCCTCTTCATCCCAAGATCAGCGTAAGACTTCATTTTTCAACTCCATCCTCAATCAAATCTTGTGCAGCCATAACCAGTCTGAACCCTACCTCCTTTGAGCCCATGGATCTCTTCATAGAGATCATTTCAGCTCACGACATCTTCTGGAGATCTCTTCATCACCTCAGAGCATAGCTCTCTGGCACTTCAATCAGTAACATTGATGATCCCTGGCTTCAGCATTACCAAAATTGATTGCGCTACTCAGAACTCCACCTTTGACTGGTTGTACAGTCGGTGTGCTCTACCTGTGTAAGGATGTCAGACAAGAGCATAGGGCTTTCAAGGCTTGGCATCTAAGGCACCTTCCCACCAGAGATCTCGTCAAGATATTGTTGTGTCGGGCTATTACAAAGAAAAAACCAGTGGCTGAAGTAAACCCTAAAGTTGGGAAGCCATAGCTTTTGAGATCAAGCTCAAAACCACTTAATTTTCTAACTATTCTCACTCAATTGGAGTTCTTGCCACTTGGTTCAGAGTTCTTACTTAGTAACCAGCACACATTTGGGCATTAAATCAGCAACGAGGGGACTCAAGTTGAAGGGGTCACATCAAACATCAAGCAACAAACATCAAATTTCAAACTAGTATCTTTTGATACTACACTACCATTGCTTGTGTCTTTTGACACATTAAGTTTCAACTCTTTTTGCTAGTAAAAGTCAAGGATTTGAAGTTGAGTTTCAATGCTTCTTCTCATGAAGAGTAACATGTATCTTATGGCCCATTTACACTACATAGAAGATGTTACTCTACCTAGAGGAAGACATGGAGCTGCCTATATCCAAATGCCATCAATGTATCACTTTGAAGACCTTGAAGACATGAAAGTGCAAAAGTTTAAAGACATTTCTATTGCCTCAAAGCTTGTGCATTTGCTTGAGGGGGACCATAAAGAAAAGAACCAGATGACTAATGCAAGAAAAGTCCATGAAAATGATGACCATGAAGGAAAGATCAAAGAGAAAAAGAATAAGAAGAAAAAGCATAAAAATCATGAAGACTCTGAAGCGGCGAGCAAAGTGAAGAGAAAGTACATGATCAAAAAGAGCAAGCTGGACTACTTTGACGAGATGACCTACAATGAATTGAAGAACTATGTCAAAAGTAATGCTGAAAACTACAAGGGCCTGCTTGATCCAAATTTTTACTGACTTTTTTAGCCTTGTAATGTCTAGTCCAAATGTCTTTATTATAAGCTTGTAAACTCCTCATGTAGCCATGCACTATAGCCTTTGTAAGGCCCCTACTACAGGCTCTGGATGACCATCATGTTTGTGGTACCCACACTTAGCCTTTTTTGCAATAGCCTCTAGTGTTTTGCCATGTTTATGACATGCCCACACTTTGTAGATGTTACTCTCACTAAAGCCTCTACACACTTTGTACTTTTTGGTTGTGATTGAGGAGGGGTATTGAGATATCTACAATCACACCCACTGTGGCCTCTTTGTATGAGGTAGTTCTGGGCTTAGGACATGCAGGCTGCAATTATCCATATGCACAGAGAGGGAAAACTGCTACCCATCAACTATAAAGCATTGTACTTGACTACCATTTTTCATATGGAATGAATGCAATGTCAGTTAGCTTTGTATTTTCAATTAAGTGTCTTGTCTTTGTCAGTCCTACACAAGATTGTGTCTATGAGTCCAAGCTGCCATCTTGGAACTTAATTCACTTGTGTAGCAGTTGGTCTTCAGCCCTTGGTCAATGTCATCATGAGTTCACTCTATGCCTACAAGCCGCCATAGCCATGCTCTAGATTCGCATCTTTCACAATGACAATGGCACACACCCACCCGTAATGCACAACCGAAGGTCCCCCCACTAGCTTCAGAAACCCCATCATCCATGCAATGTGTTCCCCATCTTACGAAACATCCTACCATGCTAACCCAGCAAATCAAGGGGCGGACGCATCAAACCCAATCGAAAAGTTAATGAAGAATCTCATATTGAATTGTGCATAAGAAGATCACCACAGAGGGTTGGGTGATGGATCCATCCAACACAATATTCAATTTCAATGCGAGATCTACCCACACCAGTCTCTGTTCGTGACCAGGGCTCAATCCAAACGCAAGGGCCTTTCAGGTCCATAAATCCCTCCAAGATAAGGGATCATCTCCAACACAAGGGCATTTTGGGTCCATAAATCCCTCCAAGACAAGGGATCATCTCCAACTCAAGGGCCTCACAGTTCCATAAATCCCTCCAACACACCTTCCAACTCGACTTGTACACAAACTCAAAGAGCTACTTGGCTACTCCAACAACAGAGTCCGACTCATCCCCCAACAAGTGCCATGGGACTGGCACTCTACTAGAAGGGGGGTTATGTTAACCCTCAAACAAGGTGGAAAATTAGGAAAATCTAAAGCAGAAGATAGAGCCAAGGCAAAAGTGGAATGGAGAATGAAGGTACACCAAGAAAAATCGAGAAACACAAGAAGTGTGAAAAAATCCTAAATCAACAAGAGAAGCTCAAGAAAAAACACAAGTCAATATTTTTGTAAAAGAGCACAAGGCGCACTGTGATTTATTTTAAGAGCGCCAGGCTCTGACCT